>NC_092113.1:14163699-14467778 GCF_045679555.1 Salvelinus alpinus
AAAAGCAGGAGCTGAGAACAAAAATGCTGGTTGACTTGACAAACAAGACAAACTGGCAACGGACAAACAGAGAACATGTATATAAATACACAGGGGATAATGGGGAAGATGGGTGACCCCTGGAGGGGGGTTGGAGACAATCACAAGGACAGGTGAAACAGATCAGGGTGTGACAGTGGGGATGTTTTTCAGTGGCAGAGACTGGGAGACTAGTCAGGATCGAGGGAAAGATTAACGGAGCAAAATATAGAGAGATCCTTGATGAAAACCTGCTCCAGAGCACTCAGGACCTCAGACTGGGGCAAAGGTTCACCTTCCATCAGGACAACAAACCTAAGCACACTACCAAGACAACACAGGAGTAGCTTTGGGACAAGTCTCTGAATGTCCTTGAGTGGCCCAGCCAGAGCCCGGACTTGAACCCAATTGAACATCTCTGGAGAGACCTGGAAATAGGTGTCCAGCAACGCTCCACATCCAACCTGACAGAGCTTGAGGATCTGCAGAGAAGAATGGGAGAAACCCCCCAAATACAGATGTGACAAGCTTGTAGCGTCATACCCAAGAAGACTCGAGGCTGTAATCACTGCCAAAGGTGCTTCAACAAAATACTGAGTAAAAGAGTCTGAATACTTATGTAAATGTGAATATAAATAAATATATATATATATATATATATATATATATATATATATAGTACATTTGCAAACATTTCTAAAAACCTGTTTTTGCTTTGTATTAATAGTGTATTATATGTAGATTGATGAGGGAAAAAACTATTTGATCAATTTTCGAATAAGTCTGTAACATAACAAAATGTGTAAAAAGTCAAGGGGTCTGAATACTTTCCGAATGCACTGTATACAGGGGGTACCGGTACCATAACCACCAATACCTTTCTGATGCATTTGAGTCACTTCAAACTATACTGTCTTCAGATTGAAATGCTGTCAGACTGATTTATAATAGATTGTCATGGCCCAAATTAAAAAAGTAAACATTACCAAACTTTTTTTACATGATGGGTTCACAAGAAAATGTTGATATGAAACTGGGGTCGCGGACCATAAAGGTTTGGGAACCCCCGTTTTTGGGAGTTTTTGAGTAGGGCCCAGAGCATTGCTGACCATGTGACCTGACCAGGGAAAACTCTGGGTCTTCGATATAGGTCATAAGACTTCTGACTAAACATGATTTATTTTATGCTGTGTCGTGGACATGGTTTATCAAAGTGAACTCCTCAGTCCTCAGCCTTGATCACTTAGATTATTACAATACTGCTTTTCCTACCGTAGATTTCACAGGGACATTTGCTATAGTACATCCTTGGAGGTCATTTTGAAAATGGATTAGTTCAAACAGAAACATCTTGTACAGTAACGAGGACTATCCAATGCCAGATAATAATAGACAAAACTCAATGGCAAATAGCTTCCATAAACAACTTTGAATCCTGGCAAATGACTTAAACCGTTTCATTCTATTTCAAGAATTGCACCACTGGCGATGGAAACCACAGACAGCGATCTGAAAAACCACAACCTCCTGTTAGCTGGCTCCAACTCCTGACCTTTTCAAAGTAGATGACAGGGAAATGGCTACACGATGCACATCCAATTTTCCAACATTAGGAGCAAATATTTTCCAGCTCGTTTTATTGAACCATTAGGAAAAAACATATCTGACTGTTTAATATGTGCGTGACTGTAGAAGAAATGAGCACAACTGTTTGCTTCAATCTGTGCATTCTGCCACTTGTCTAAGCTGCATAATCAGAAGGGAACACATCCATAGCTCTGTTATTGAATATTGATGTCTGTAGGATTCAATGGTTAGGGAAGTTTGGTAATCCGATAGAAAAAATCAGGTGAAAATGAAATACTGTATAATTTCTTCTATTTCACCTTTATTCAACCAGGTAGGCCAGTTGAGAACAAGTTCTCATTTACAACTGCGACCTGGCCAAGATAAAGCAAAGCAGTGTGACAAAAACAACAACACAGAGGGATACACATGGGATAAACAAATGTACAGTCAATAACACAATAGAAAAAGTATATGTACAGTGTGTTCAAATGTAGTAAGATTAGGGAGGTAAGGCAATAAATAGGCCATAGAGGTGAAATAATTACAATTTAGCATTGTGCAGATGATGATGTGCAAGCAGGGAAACTGGGTTGCAAAAGAGAAAAAAAAAAGAAATAACAATATGGGGATGAGGTAGTTGGGTGTGCTATTTACAGATGGGCTGTGCACAGGTACACTGATCGGTAAGCTGCTCTGACAGCTGATGCTTAAAGTTAGAGAGGGAGATCTAAGTCTCCAGCTTCAGTGATTTTTGCAATTCGTTCCAGTCATTGGCAGCAGAGAACTGGAAGGAAAGGCAGCTAAAGTAGGTGTTGGCTTTGGGGATGACCAGTGAGATATACCTGCTGGAGTGCGTGCTACAGTTGGGTGTTGTTATCGTGACCAGTGAGCTGAGATAAGGCGAGGCTTTACCTAGCAAAGACGTATAGATGACCTGGATCCAGTGGGTTTGGCGACGAATATGTAGTGAGGGCCAGCCAATGAGAGCATACAGGTCGCAGTGGTTGGTAGTATATGGGGCTTTGGTGACAAAATGGATGGCACTGTGATAGACTACATCCAATTTGCTGAGTAGAGTGTTGGAGGCTATTTTGTAAATGACATCGCCGAAGTCAAGGATCAGTAGGATAGTCAGTTTTACGAGGGTATGTTTAGCAGCATGAGTGAAGGAGGCTTCGTTGCGAAATAGGAAGCTGATTCTATATTTAATTTTGGATTGGAGATGCTTAATGTGTGTCTGGAAGGAGAGTTTACAATCTAACCAGACACCTAGGTATTTGTATTTGTCCACATATTATAAGTCAGAACCGTCCAGAGTAGTGATGCTGGATGGGCGGGCAGGTGCGGGCAGCGATCGGTTGAAGAGCATGCATTTAGTTTTACTAGCATTTAAAAGCAGTTGAAGGCCACGGAAGGAGTGTTGTATGGCATTGAAGCTCGTTTGGAGGTTTGTTAACACAGTGTCCAAAGAAGGGCCAGAAGTATACCGAATGGTGTCGTCTGCGTAGAGGTGGATCAGAGAATCACCAGCAGCAAGAGCGACATCATTGATATATACAGAGAAAAGAGTCAGCCCAAAATTGAACCCTGTGGCATCCCCATAGAGACTGCCAGAGGTCCGTACAACGGGCCCTCCAATTTGACACACTGAACTCTATCTGAGAAGTAGTTGGTGAACCAGGCGAGGCATTCATTTGAGAAACCAAGGCTATTGAGTCTGCCGACAAGAATGCGGTGATTGACAGAGTCGAAAGCCTTGACCAAGTCGATGAAGAAGCTTGAGGGAGCAAAGTGTCTTTTAGTTTCATACAGTCCAACAAACTCTAATGTACAATATCAAAGTTTTCCAGGTGGCTCAATTGACTGAAATATGGTGCTGGCAACATCAAGGTCAAGGGTTCAACCCGAACATTTGAAACATATCACTCACTGTTCGGCGTGTTAGCTAACGAGGACAAGTGTATACAGGAACTGTATGTTGTTAATGAATGTAAAGCTTTCTAAGCATAAGGGTTGAAGCATGTGTATCTCTGCTACTGCTCCTAGCTAAGGTCCCTCTGGTATCACTAATGATAGATTCTGTAAGCAACCAGATCCATCAACATTCACTTGATTAAAGCGTAAATTGTTCACTGACGATTCAGGCCAAAGAATTTGAATGGTCAAAATTGAATTTCTGTTGTTCAAGCACGTTCCAGCCATAAAAGATTCCACAATGCCATAGTAGAAGGGAACAAGGGAATCTTACAGCCAGTTCTCCAGGACCCAAGCCTATACTGGTGGACACATGTAATGAGACAGGTCTGTGTTCCTGGCATGCACACACAAGTACACGCCATAGGAGGTTGGTGGCACATTCATTGGGGAGGACGGGCTCGTGGTAATGTCTGGAGCGGAATTCCTGGATGTCATACTCATTTTGGCTTTTCATCTAGTAGAATTCGATGCACAGAGAATTGTCTTTTCACACTCATGTGTGTTCAACAACAGCTGCTAATCAGAAAAGGGGACACACTCTACAAAAATGAATGAATGGCGGGGAACAAGCGCAATTGCTCATTCGATGACGCCTTCTATGTGACCAATACAATTTGATTTGATGACGCCTTCTCAGTGTGGATGAGTAGCATGTTGATATTTGTTGTACTAAACTGTCCCTTCTAAATAGCATGTAGTACGATTAGTACACAGTATGCATTTTTTTTAATATTTTGTATTTTTTTATTTATATGTTTTATATATATTTTTTTTTATTACATTTTTTTATTTTTTATTTTTTTTTAGGGGTGGATCAGCTTAATATTGCGGAAAGAATGTTGCTTCCAATGTAATTGTCTGCATCATTTCCAATCCCCCATATTTTTTGGGGTAAATATATATATCCATACACGCATGCATACATATACACATATATACATACACATACCTATATAGACATACATACTTTTTAAAAAGAATATACCTTTATTATTATTCCCCGCAACCCTACCACCGCTCCCCAATTGGAGTAAACTAATAAACACTTCTGCTTTTACCTTCAATTTATACATCTTATACCCATTTTACAGACACAGTCTACTTTATAATAGTTGTCTCTTGTTTGTTCTTAGTCCTTCCTCTATTTCTGTTGTCCATCCAATTTTATTTCCACTTGTAACTGTGCTATTTCACAAAAGCTCCGCACCTATACACATTTCACAGATCCCGTATGCCCTACATTGTTTATCTTGTTATTAGTCCCACCCTTCAGTTCCACTCAACCCTTCCCATCTATCTTCCAACATCATCCATTTCGGATTTTTATTTGCCATATATTTTTCAACTGTGCTGTGATGCTTCACAAAAGATTTGAACCTTCCTATTCTCATAGCTTCTACAGATTGTAAATTAAAAATAAACATTTTTGCTAAAATAATTATTATATTATTGATTGATTGACTATGGCTTTTCAAATCCCCCAGTATTGCTATCTGTAGCGTTAGTTCTAGGCAAATGTTGCAATTCTTCAGCCATTCCTGGACCTGTGACCAAAAACGAGCTACATATGGACAATACCAAAATAAATGATCTAATGACTCTGCCTCCTCACAACAGAATCTGCAGAGCTGGGAAGATTGTATACCCCATATATATAACATTCTATTAGTTGCAAGAATTTTGTACAGTAATTTAAATTGAAAAATTCGAAGTTTTGAATCCGGCGTTGTTTTGCGTATCAATTCATAAACCATGTGCCATGGAATGGGTACATCGAAAATCTCTTCCCAACTATTTTGCAATTTATATGGCACAGCTGTCAGTTTTTTGGTCCTTAGTATGCATTTTAAGTGATGTAAGTAGTAGGCAAGCCAGATTTGGGACATGGCCACAAACACAGAAATCAAATGGAACAGAATGTACCTCATATGCCGGCCCAAAATATATTCCTCCAGTCCAGTGGGGAAAGCAGTGTGTTCTTCATCTCCCAAATAGGTCAGACTATCAGGTCAGTGCAAGGTAACGCAGAGACATGCCAAAGCACACACCAAAATAATATATTTCTCACTGAAATGCATACACACACACACACACACACACACACACACACACACACACACACACACACACACACACACACACACACACACACACACACACACACACACACACACACACACACACACACACACACACACAGCAGGTTAACAGTGTTGCCGTGCGCAGACAAGTGAACCCAGCTTCAAACCCAGTCGGTCACATTTATCAAGATTGATGTATCGCTATAAAATCCTTTTAAAGGGGTTCTCACAGTGGCTGATATTACAACAAAAGTTGATACTACCTGGTTTAACAAAGAATATAACATAAAAAGAATACATGTACATCACAGGAGGTTGGTGGCACCTTAATTGGGGAGGACGGGCTCGAGGTAATGACTGGAGCAGAATACGTGGAATGGTATCAAACACATCAAACACCTCGTTCCGGCTATTATTATGAGCCGTCCGCCCCTCAGCAGCCTCCACTGATATACATCACTAAAGTCAATGACACCTAGACGGAAGGAGGAAAATGTGGACTCTTTATCAATACAACCGTTTATTTTGGTCTCTCTATGCAATAACTCCTACTCTGTGCCACGACTCTTTACTTTTTGAAATAACTTCCACCTCGGCATAACATTTTCTACAACATTAAGTTAGCACTGCGGGGAACAGAAAGCAATCAATTCACATTTAAAGTAAACACAGTGCGAGCAGATCTGCATTCATCACAGCAAAGAAGTCCTGGCACTGCTTCGGGCCTGGCGTCATAAAAATACAGTAGGGCTTTGTCTAGGAAACATAATATAGCTTCATTGCTTTCCTGGCACCCAAAAGCTCAACAAATCCACTAGTTACTTTGATTTATCGGGAGAAACATGCATGAGCTACATAGGCCTCCTGGGTTATGTACATGTGATATCGCTTTCATAAGCTACGCTAGGAGGAGAGTGTGGAGAGTGAGTTATGGATGTGTATGGATATGTAGAAGTCAATTCCAGTGCACAGTTTTGATGTTATCCTCTGCTCATAAAGGATTTGTGTGAAGGGCCCAAATTAAGTGTGAGGCCCATATAAATCATAAAATGTTTTGCATGGTAAAACACTTCCACACTGAATCGTCTTTTGGGGTTCTAGTATAGAAGTCAGTTTATAAGAGTGTTTCATTCAGTTCCATGGGATGTGGTGATCAATGTTCTGTACCATCTTACGTTTAAAGGCCCAGTGCAGTCAAAATTCAGTTTCCTGTATTTTGTATCATATTGTACAACGGCTGATGAAATTAACACTGTGAAAATTTGAAAAAGCGATCAGTGTTATTTCCTGATAGTTGCTGGTTGAAAATACAATTTACACCAGACCTTCTAATCAGCAGGTTTTGCATGGGCCGAGGTTTTGCTTGCCTGATGACATCACCAGGCGGTAAAAGTGAACAGACCAATAACAAAAATAGTTCCAATCCTCTCTGCCAATAACAGCTAGTTGTCAGGTTACATATCCCTCCCATTAGGCCCCTCCAAAAAGGTCCCTCACTCAGACCACTCCCAGACAGTCCTAGCAGAATTCTTGTTTGAAGAATTGTCTTTTGCTGAAAGCAATTTGTTTTAGCCTTTTGACCATTTTAAATGGAAAGCTATTACAGTTAATTGTTATATTTTCTTGATAGACCAAACATCATAAAATAATTCAGAATTCAGAGGTTCTTGAAAGAGATTAACAGAAAAAGGACAGGCCTCCTGAAGAAAGGGGGTTGCGTAGCATCTTTAGGGCATGGCCACACATGCATTAACACAAAATAACAACTCATCCTTCTACTTTTCGGATGAGTTGCATACATGACACACACTTACTCCATCTGTAATTCTCACACACAAAATACCAATGTGGCCACGGACTTAGTACAAAACCATCAAACTTGTCAAGGGGTGGCCATGAGTTCACTCATTAGCCTCCACTAAAACAAGTGGAAGAAATCAACATAAGTCCACTGGGGAAATAAGATCAAACTATTGAAGATTAGGGTAATTTAGAGTGTTCTACTAAAACCTTAACATTAATAAACAAAACGTTATAAGTTTGTGCCAGAACCTACCCAAGGCTGATTAGTCTGGAATTTGCACAGCACTGATGTGAGCTTGATCATACGAAGTGTGACTTTGGGTTCACTAATACTGTATCACAATACTGTTCTTGCAACTGGAATAGTTTCCAACAAGGATTTTAAGAAGTTTGTATTTGTGACTGAGAAGTATGTGACTATTCTTGTTGTTGTTTGTATATGGTATGGCATTTGTTAATAAAGTTCATATGAAAACTGGACTGAGCCATCTCCACGTTGTCCTGTCCCAGGCCAAGCCAAACCCAGTCTTTCCTCTCTCCCTGTGCCTCAAATCAACCCTGATGCACACTTCCTGTTGGAATAAATCTCCCATTAATGGGACTGTGGGCACTGCCAGCGGGCTTAGTCAGTGGAAGCCCTATAATAGAACCAAATGGGATCTGCCTTTTTTTATTTGTACGTCAGAGTCTGGCCGAGAGGAGTTGCTGTAGCTCAGAGTCATTCATAATGTCAAAGGATTGGACTGCTGAGGGAGAGAGGACAGTTGGTTTGAATTTCAACGGCCATTACATGAGTCAATTTAGAATGTATACTTTCTAGATGAGCATGCGAGCTATAAGAACATCTCTGTTCTGTTCAGTATATTTAAAATCTTTAACTGTTTGAACCTACATTCATTTGGAATGTATTGAAAGGGTGCCTTGTCGCGCGGTGCAGGAACAATTGAATCTTTCTGCGAAGTGTGGGGGGAAAAAATTGTATTAGCACTACTTTAAATGATTGGTATGTACAATCCTATTACTCTGGTTGTGTAAGTTGCTGTTTTCACCTAACTCTGTACCTAATCCACCACGGCTGTGCACATCTCGTGTTCTTACCCCCACCCTCTGTATTCTGAAACTTGCATGTTTGGAGCGAGGTATCTCTGTTCCGAATGAAGTCTCTACTTATGTCTATTCTAAGAACAAACAGTTTTTAGTACTCACAGGGGAACACAGAGGACTCCGAATATGGCCACCTGATCCAGTAGATATCGGTTGGTTCGACACATTCAGACGGTTGTGGTGGATTAAGGAAATTAAACAAGGTTGGGCTATACAAGGCAAGCCCCGACTCAGAATCGCTGAGCTCTCAGTCTATTCACTTGTGTGTGTGGTGTGACCTGCTCCCTTAATACGTTTTGAATAAAGAAATAACTTAATTGCTGACTGCCCTTGTCTCGCCTCATTAATGAATTTGAATTTCCACGACAAAAGCGGCTTTAACAATTGAACCAGTCCCTATGGCTCTGTCACAGTAGAGTGAAGTGGAGTAATCATGAGTCAAGTTTAAACGAAACCTCAAAAGGTGCTTTTCCCATTAATGAGTTATAGTAAGAACCAAATCCCCTTTTTTGCCAACTAATGTAGTTAATTTGGAAACTGTTGTAACTCTGGAATATAAAACCAATGGAAGGTATGGGTACATTTGCAGAACACTCATTTCAAGTATAAATATAATAAATCACATGCTGCCCAAAACGAACTACCCACAAACGCTGGGTAGCCAAAATTACAGCCAGTAACAAGGAGATGAGAGGAACTTGACAAATGCAACAATCATATTTAGTTCTGTGGTTGTCTGTTTTCCAAATGACTGTAAGCTGTTAGCTGTCAGCCATATTTTCTCATAACCTACTTCACGATCAATTGGTGAAATTACAAAGTTTCAACATGATCACTAAAGATAGCTTTTTTTTCTGCAGTGTACTGCAAACAATTGTGTTACCTACAATATATGACCTTTGCCTTTACTCTTACAGTGCCTCCCGAAAGTATTCACACCCCTTGACTTATTCCACATTTTGTTGTTACAGCCTGAATTCTAAATGCATTCAATATTTTTTTCTCACCCATCTACACACAATACCCCATATTGAAAATATAAAAACATGTTTTTAGAAATTTGGGCAAATTCATTGTAAATGAAATAGAGAAATATCTCATTGACATAAGTATTCATACCTCTGAGTCAATACTTTCTAGAAGCAACTTTGGCTGTGGTTACAGCTATTGGTCTTTCTGGGTAAGTCTGTAAGAGCTTTAAACACCTGGATTGTAAAATATTTGCACATTGTTTTAAAAATTCTTCAGCCTCTGTCAAGGTGGTTGTTGATTATTCCTAGACAGGCATTGTCAAGTCTTCCCATAGATTTTTAAGCCGATTTACAGTACCAGTCAGAAGTTTGGAGACACCTACTCATTCAAGGTTTTTTCTTTAATTTTGCTATTTTCTACATTGTAGAATAATAGTGAAGACATCAAAACTAAGAAATAACACATGGAATCATGCAGTAACCAAAGACGTGTTAAACATATCAAAATATAGTTTATATTTTAGATTCTTCAATGTAGCCACCCTTTGCCTTGATGACCGCTTTGCACACTCTTGGCATTCTCTCAACCAGCTTCATGAGGTAGTCACCTGGAACGCATTTCAACTAACATGTGTGCCCTGTTAAAAGTTAATTTGTGGAATTTCTTTTCTTCTTAATGTGCTTGAGCCAATCAGTTGTGTTGTCCAAACTTTTGACTGTACTGTATATTTGGACTTGTGTATTATGTTTTTATCCTGCTGATGACAAGCGTACCCATAACATGATGCAGACACCACCATGCTTGAAAATATGAAGAGTGGTACTCAGTAATGTATTTTGTTGGATTTGCCTCAAACATAACACTTTGTATTCAGGACATAAAGTTAATTTCCTTTCCATTTTTTCCCCCAGTTTTACTTTAATGTCTTATTGCAAACAGGATGCATGTTTTGGAATATTTTTATTCTGTACAGGCTTCCTTCTTTTCACTCTGTCATTTAGGTTAATATTGTGGATTAACTACTATGTTAATATTGTGGATTAACTACATCCTCAGTTATCTCCTATCACAGCCATTAAACTTTGTAACTCTTTCAAAGAGCCTCATGGTGAAATACCTGAGCAGTATCCTTCCTCTCCGGCAACTGAGTTAGGAAGGATGCCTGTATCTTTTTAGTGACTGGGTCTATTGATACACCATCCAAATGTCACGATCGTGTGGTTGAGAGACGGACCAAAACGCAGCATTTGGAAAATAAGCCATCTTCCTTTATTAACACCACGAAGATGAACACGACACAAAACTCTATACAAACTACCAAAACAACAAACGATCGTGAAGCTAAATAACGTAGTGCACACACACAGGCTACAAACGTTCTACATAGACAATTCCCCACCACAAACTAAAGCCTATGGCTACCTTAAATATGGCTCCCAATCAGAGACAACAGAAACCAGCTGTCTCTAATTGGGAACCCATTCAGGCAACCATAGACTTTCCTAGACAACTACACACAACATAGACACAGCTAGACAACTATACTAAACATAAAGCCAACTACTCTAAATAAACCCCCTAAACCTTACAATCACCCTGGACACTACAAAACCCACATAAATACCCATGTCACACCCTGACCTAACTAAAATAATAAAGAAAACAAAGAATACTAAGGCCAGGGCGTGACATAGCCCCCCCCTTAAGGTGCGAACTCCGGGCGCACCAGCACAAAGTCTAGGGGAGGGCCTGGGTGGGCATCTGACCACGCTGGTGGCTCAGGCTCAGGGCGAGGTCCCCACCCCACCATAGTCAAACCCAGCTTATATCTCCCCCTACAAATGACCACCCTCATATTACCCCCACTTAATCTTTTGGGTAACATCGACACAAGGGGCAGCACCGGGATAAGGGGCAGCACCGGGATAAGGGGCAACACCGGGATGAGGGACGGCAGCTCCGGGCTGAGGGACGGCAGCTCCGGGCTGAGGGACGGCAGCTCCGGGCTGAGGGACGGCAGCTCCGGGCTGAGGGACGGCAGCTCCGGACTGGCTGGCGGATCCTGGCTGGCTGACGGCTCTGGCTGGTCATGGCTGGCTGACGGCTCTGGCTGGTCATGGCTGGCTGACGGCTCTGGCTGGTCATGGCTGGCTGACGGCTCTGGCTGGTCATGGCTGGCTGACGGCTCTGGCTGGTCATGGCTGGCTGACGGCTCTGGCTGGTCATGGCTCGCGGAAGGCTCTGGCTGATCCGGTCTGGCGGAAGGCTCTGGCTGATCCGGTCTGGCGGAAGGCTCTGGCTGATCCTGTCTGGCGGAAGGCTCTGGCTGATCCGGTCTGGCGGAAGGCTCTGGCTGATCCGGTCTGGCGGAAGGCTCTGGCTGATCCGGTCTGGCGGAAGGCTCTGGCTGATCCGGTCTGGCGGAAGGCTCTGGCTGATCCGGTCTGGCGGAAGGCTCTAGCGGCTCCTGTCTGGCGGAAGGCTCTAGCGGCTCCTGTCTGGCGGACGGCTCTAGCGGCTCATGGCAGACGGGCGGCTCTGCAGGCTCATGGCAGACGGGCGGCTTTGCAGGCTCATGGCAGACGGGCGGCTTTGCAGGCTCATGGCAGACGGACAGTTCAGACGTCGTAGGGCAGACGGGCAGTTCAGGCGCCGCTGGGCAGACGGGCAGTTCAGGCGCCGCTGGGCAGACGGGCAGTTCAGGCGCCGCTGGGCAGACGGGCAGTTCAGGCGCCGCTGGGCAGACGGGCAGTTCAGGCGCCGCTGGGCAGACGGGCAGTTCAGGCGCCGCTGGGCAGACGGGCAGTTCAGGCGCCGCTGGGCAGACGGCAGACTCTGGCCGGCTGAGACGCACTGTAGGCCTGGTGCGTGGTACCGGAACTGGAGGTACCGGGCTAATGACACGCACCTTAAGGCTAGTGCGGGGAACAACAACAGGGCACACTGAGTTCTCAAAGCGCACTATATGCCTGGTGCGTGGTACCGGACTGAGGGCACGCACCTCAGGACGAGTGCGGGGAGAAATAACAGTGTGTACAGGACTCAGGAGACGCACAGGTGGCTTAGTGCGTGGTGCCGGAACCGGAGGCACTGGGCTGGAGACACGCACCATAGGGAGAGTGCGTGGAGGAGGGACAGGGCTCTGAAAACGCACTGAAAGCCTGGTGCGTGGTGTAGGCACTGGTGGTACTAGGCTGGGGCGGGAAGGTGGCGCCGGATATACCGGACCGTGAAGGAGGACACGTGCTCTTGAGCACCGAGCCTCCCCAACCTTACCAGGTTGAATGGTCCCCGTAGCCCTGCCAGTGCGTCGAGGTGGAATAGCCCGCACTGGGCTATGCAGGCGAACCGGGGACACCACCTGTAAGGCTGGTGCCATGTACGCCGGCCCGAGGAGACGTACTGGAGACCAGATACGTTGGGCCGGCTTCATGGCACTCGGCTCGATGCCCAACCTAGCCCTCCCAGTGCGGCAAGGTGGAATAGCCCGCACTGGGCTAAGCTCGCGTACTGGGAACACCGTGCCCTTTACCGCATAAAACGGTGTCTGACCAGTACGACGCCCTCTTACTCCACGGCAAGCCCGGGGAGTTGGCTCAGGTATCCAACCCGGCTTCGCCACACGCCCCTTAAGCCCCCCCCCAAGAAATTTTTGGGTGTTACTCACGGGCTTCCAGCCACTCTGCCTTTGCCTCATAAAACCGCCTCTCCGCTTTCGCTGCCTCCAGCTCCGCTTTGGGACGGCGATATTCCCCTGGCTGAGTCCAGGGTCCTTTGCCGTCCAGGATCTCCTCCCATGTCCATGAGTCCTGCTTACTTTGCCGCTGTTGTTGGTTCCGATCATGCTGCTTGATCCTGTTGTGGTGGGGAATTCTGTCACGATCGTGTGGAAGAGATTCGGACCAAAACGCAGCATTTGGAAAATAAGCCATCTTCCTTTATTAACACCACGAAGATGAACACGACACAAAACTCTATACAAACTACCAAAACAACAAACGATCGTGAAGCTAAATAACGTAGTACACACACACACACACACACACACACACACACACACACACACACACACACACACACACACACACACACACACACACACACACACACACACACACACACACACACACACACACACACACACACACACACACACACACACACACACACACACACACACACACACACACACACACACACACACACACACACAGGCTACAAACGTTCTACATAGACAATTCCCCACCACAAACTAAAGCCTATGGCTACCTTAAATATGGCTCCCAATCAGAGACAACAGAAACCAGCTGTCTCTAATTGGGAACCCATTCAGGCAACCATAGACTTTCCTAGACAACTACACACAACATAGACACAGCTAGACAACTATACTAAACATAAAGCCAACTACTCTAAATAAACCCCCTAAACCTTACAATCACCCTGGACACTACAACACCCACATAAATACCCATGTCACACCCTGACCTAACTAAAATAATAAAGAAAACAAAGAATACTAAGGCCAGGGCGTGACACCAAAGCTTAATTCATAACTTCACCATGCTCAAAGAGATATTCAATGTCTGTTTTTTTTTTTTTTTTACCCATCTCTCAAAAGGTGTCCTTATTTGTGAGGCATTAGACAACCTCCCTGGTGTTTGAAACTCACTACATGACTGAGGTCTTATCACTCCCCTATCTTAGACACATAGGCTGTGAGAACTGGTTATAACCTGCTTTTATATGTTTTAATGCTTTAAGGGTGTAGAGCTAAGTACCCCTGATTTCTCATGTACTGTAACCTTTCCACCCTCTTTGAGGGGTAAGCAGCTATTTGTGCAGATTAAGTATAAAAAGATCCTCTCCAATATGTCCTGAGAGTTCCTCTTCGGTATATCCTGAGAATTCCTTTCCGGTATGTCCTGAAAGTTAATATTACTGGTTCATCCTGAGAGAGTGATCTTCCTTGCAATTGCTCAAGTAAACCTCTTATTGCTGATAAATGAGTCCTGCCCGATTCCGCGAATGAGTTTCCCTCAACAATTTGTGAGGCATTGGAAAACCTACCTGGTCTTTGTGGTTGAATCTGTGTTTGAAATTCCCTGCTCGACTGAGGGACCTTACAATTATCTGTATGTGTGGAGTGAAGAGATGAGGTAGTCATTCAAAAATTATGTTAAACACTATTATTGCACACAGAGTGAGTTCATGCAACTTATTATGTGACTTGTTAAGCACATTTTTACTCCTGAACATATTTAGGCTTGCCATAACAAAGGGTTTGGATACGTATTGACTCAAGACATTTCAGATTTTCATTTTTTATTAATTTGTAAATATTTCTAAAAACATAATTTCACTATGACATTATGGGGAATTGTGAGTAGGCCAGTGACACAAAATTAAAATTTTATCAATTTTAAATTCAGGCTTTGCGACAACAACACTAGGAAAATGTCAAGGGGTATGAATACTTTCTGAAGGCAATGTATACATACCATGTACATAGAACACTACATACAGCGCACACACTTGACATGCTTCAGTGTGCAAGTCTATACACCGCTCTCTCTCTCATGACATGCTTCATCAAACAAGTGTTCTGCTGCCTGTCAAAATGACACTGCATTCTTCAGGATACAAGACAGAGGACACTCCTGACAGGCTGCACTGGGAACAGCCCAGGCCCAGGCCCCAGGAATGCTCTACTCCACAAGAACCAGTGAAAGCACTTCAGATAAAACCTCTTCCTGTTCCCCTTCCCTCTCAGATTGGGGAACAACCAGTGATATGCTAATGCTATGCTACCTTAGTATCTCCAAGGAAAGCATCCACAAACACTCTGACTTTGTGTTGGCAAACGGACCTACATGTGTGTCTTTCTTCCATCACCATGGCCACCGTCAAACATGTTGTTAACACTAGAACCGCTGATGAGGTCATTTGGACTGCTCATTTTATTATTTATTGTTTTAAGTCATGCCCCCCTCCATCCTTGACTTGTCCTAAATAAGTCTATATAAACACTGCCGTTGTTAGAATCTTAATATCACAAACAAAACTGGAGTTATAACCAGTATCCCCCATTGCCCCTCCTTCTCCCGACAGAAAGGCCTTCTGAAGGTGCAATGCTCAGTTGATAATAACCCCGATAAATGCCTGGAAACTGAACATAAACTACACAGAAACTAATTTCACACATATAAACAACATATGAAATAAATGAAGCAAACTATGATGGGGAGAAAGGGGGAGAATGGGTGAGTTGATGAGCGAGGGGATGTAATCACCAATTGCGAATGAAGAACAGGGCGGCCATTCTATTCTAGTGATTTATTCTAATTATAATCTAAAAATGGTATGTACCCTATATCAGTCCACCGAATTCAAGAATTTGTGTCAGTCTACTCTGGCCTACGTGGAGTACACAGTGAGAGAGTAGGTAATTTACAATGGCAAGAAGACCAAGATGAATGGATGCACATGCTGTGTTAGTGATGCTACAAAATCTGAATGAAAACGACTCAGTTGGGGAAGAAATGACTTATCACATCTCTGATGATTATTATTCTGATTCTGAACCTGCACCTCCGAGGCCTAAGCCAAAAATTCCAGAATGTTGCGCACTAAGGTGCCTGCGCCACCACCAAATAGTGAGACAGGAGATAGTAAGGGAGATAGGAAGGGATGGCCCCGTTTGGCTAGAACAAGCTGGTGACAATGCTACGGCCGATTAACAGCACAAAATGTCATCACAGAAAATAGGCCCTACATCTCAAGCAAGAAAACAACATCAGCAACGCACTCACCAGCTTTTTTTTGTCGTTGTCATTTAGCAGACGCTCTTATCCAGAGTGACTTACATGAACAATTAGGTTAAGTGCATTCTCAAGGGCCTTGCTGTCATATCAACACTTATATTCATTATAATGCAATTATTGCTTTTGTGCAGATTTTCACTCTTTATCAAGCACACTTGGCGCTTAAAATTATGTTTAGGCTACTGATGTTTTCATCATTTGACCGCGCATCTTGGTGGTTGGGGTATTTGATTTTTTTCTAATTACAAAAATAAGCTGTTACCGCGTTCCAACACATGCTTTCGGTTCCATAGGTATTGTTTACACTGTTCGAATGCTGCAGTCAGAATGACTGCTCATTAGCTTGAAGGGGGGGGGTCCTTCGAGGCCCAGCGGTTCTTGTTTTAATGACAAAAGACAGCAATTTCCATTGCGAAAGTAATGCTTAGTTCATTGATCATATTTTCATCCATGAGACGGCACAAATAATCGGTTACACTTTGCTGCTTCATCGTCGGTGCTATTCTATTTCGATGCTTGCTGCCTGTATCTCCAGGTGACCAAATAGTTGCCTTACGGAATCCATATTAGGAACTTAATTCCTCCCCCTCCTCAGTCAGCCACACTAGCCAGAGCATGTGAGTGGATCGTAGCTGGAGTGCAGGTGCAGTTGGATTGAAGCGAGGGGTGGAGTGTGCATAATTTGTCTGGAGCGTGAAGCGGATGTAAAAAATGTTAGATCATCGGCCTTCTCTCTCACTCCAATTTCGCTCCGGTACCGGTCAGTCATAAGGTCTGGGCATGCTTTGCCCAGCATTTTTCGTTCCCTTTATCACTATAACTTTAATAAGGCCTATTTCTGTTGTATTTATTTAGCCTACCCCACACCACTAGTAATGCGCAGAGATATGAGTCGACCAAGGAATATGTTACTGACAGCCTGTGTAATTGATGATGGCAAGACAATGAATGAGTGAATGCTGCAGCACCGGCAACGTTTTACATTCTACAGAGGATATTGTTAATAATGTGGATAGTCTAAAGTTGTCTGTCAACTGTAAAAATGTAGCACAACAGGGCCAGTTACAACTGAAGTATCTGATCATCAATGGATTAGAGAAAAGGGGATAGTTTTTTTAACACAGTGGCCGCATATCATCATGTATGCATTTGCAACTTTTTCATATAGGATTTTTTATTTATTTTATTTATTATATTTTAATCCATTATATTGTTAATCAAATATATTTATGTTGATTGTAATTAGGGTATGGGAATATAAGAGCGTCTACTAGGCTAAATTAACTAAAAAACTAGGCTATGCTGGACGACATTGCGCAGTTATGGTGTTTCTAAAAGTGAACTCAAAGGCATTGTAGTCTGTATTGCCTAATAAGGCATTTTTCTTTATACATTGTTCTTAAATTCAAAGTATATTTTTGCATTTCATTTTCTACAGCCTAAAGGCGCGATTTAAAAGCTTTGTTGATTAAATACAACAAGGTGTTGTTGAAATGCAGAGTGGTCGTGCTGCATAAAGCGTGTCGCAAATGCTTAAAAATGTCTTTCTTTCTTTCTTAAAATGGTAGACTATAAAAGATGAATGGAGCGAATTTGGAGCGGCAGTTTTTTGTTCCTGTGAGCGACGAGCGATTTTTAGTGGAAAGGAGGCTCGGTGAGCGATGAGTGGGATTTCCAATCAAGCAGAAATGGAGTGAATGCAGGACAGTGGAAAGAGAGTGTTGGATGCGTGGGTCCATCACTGCATCTACATATGCTATGCTTAATGTCATGACAAATTGCTGGAGTATTTCCTATAGGCGTCATCTCCCTCAATTCTTCAAATAAAAAAAATCTCCAAAAGTTCCTCAAGACGGCCTAGCCAACGGCCAAGAGCTCCAGGACCCGAGAGTCCACAAGGGAGTCTGGTATTGATTCGCTGTACTGTACATATATAAGTATCATGGCTAGCGTTTCCAGACAAGACGCGTCGAGCCAACATTAGACAGACTCATTGTAGCTGTAAGTGAATTAGAGTCCTCAACAGATTGGTCTATTTTGTGTAAGTCTATGATCATATGATAATATGGATAATATGGAAGCTGGATAGCGCAATAAAGCCTTGACAATCCTATAGTAATTTCAACATCATAAAGCAAATGTTAAATGACATAAAGAACATTCTTAAACACTGATACATTGTCACCCATTCCTATACCTTTTAAATCACACTCTCAAATTGATCATTATACAATCTAATAGTACGGCCAGGAGTTAGTTTAAAGCCATAAACTTTGCAGTGTAACTGCCAAAATAAAGGAAACACCAACACAGTGTCTTAATAGGCGCCACCAGAACAGTTTGAATGAGCCTTGGCATAGAATCTACAAGTGTCTGGAACTCTATTGGAGGGATGTGACAACATTCTTCCATGATAAATTCAATAATTTGGTGTTTTGTTGTTGGTGGTGGAAAATGCTGTCTCAGCTATGGCTCCAGTCTCCCATAAGTTTTCAATTGGGTTGAGATCTGGTGACTGAGTCACACACAAACACCCTTGAAACCCCATATGCTCCTTTGAGACCCCTCTTTCTGGGCATTTTCACACATATTTCTAAACTATAGTTCGAATCAGAGTTAGATTATTTGTCACATTGTATTTTTTTCTCATTTGGTCCGGTTGATTTCACAATGCCACAAACTAAACTGACTAACTAAAATGACTAAACAAAACCAAGTGTCCATGCAAGTCACTTGTTTATCACATTAAATCCATCTTCGATTATTAACCTGTGTCCCAAACTACATATTAACTTTTTCAACAACATAAGGAAGCAAACAATAGCTGCTTGAACTGCAATGTTAGCAGCCTATATTCAGTAGCCTTAAGTACATTCTGAGAGTATTCTGACCCCTTGACTTATTCCAAATTTTGCTACATTACAGCTTTATTCTAAAATGGATTCAATTTCTTATTTTCCTGATCAATCTATAAACAATACCCCATAATGACAAAGCAAAAACAAGTTTTTAGAAATGTTTATTTACATAACTATTCAGACCCCACAGGATTGTGTCGAGGCACACATCTTGGGAAGAGTACCAAAACAATGCTGCAGCATTGAAGGTCCCCAAGATCACAGTGGGCTCCATCATTCTTAAATGGAAGAAGTTTGGAACCACCCAGACTCTTCCTAGAGCTGACCGCTCGGCCAAACTGAGCAATTGGGGTAGAAGGGCCTTGGTCAGGGAGGTGACTAAGAACCCGATGGTCACTCTGACAGAGCTCTAGAGTTCCTCTGTGGAGATAGAACCTTCCAGAAGGACAACCATCCCTGCAGCACTCTAGTTTCGAATTTCTGCTCTTTCCAAAAAAAAAAAAGCTCACACTCTCCAAAACAGCATTGCCTTGCCTGATGGTTGTTCGACAAAGTCAAAAAGGGAAACTAAGACGAAGCGAGGCTCAAGATGTGGTCGAGACTACGGAGGCGGGGAAGCCGTCACTCGCTCCTGGGGATCACCCTGTCAAATGTGAGGTCACTAAATAATAAACTGGATGAGATAGCGGCAATGGCTACATTTAAATAGGACTTTAGGAGAAGTAATTGAATCTGCTTTACAGAAACGTGGCTCAAGCAGGACAATATTGATGTGAACATTGATGGATACACTCATTAGAGCAGATGGAGACTAAACATCACTTAAATCAATAGGTGGGGGGCTATGTATCTTTGTAGTTAATACTTGGGCCACGCAGTGTAATGTGATTGAACAAGTGTGCACCAGAGACTATGAGATTCTCGTTGAGCTCAAGGATTGCTTTGACATCACAGACTGGGAGGTGTTCTTTTACCTTCTTTGCAGGGATCCCCACGAGTTGACAGACAGCATCACATAATACATCCAGTTCTGTGAGGATACTATCATTAACACAAAAACTGTCCGAGTATTTCCCAACAACAAGCCCTGGGTGTCCAAGGACTTGAAAATGTGCCTCAATGAAAGGAAGTTTGCGTTCCTGAAAGGAGATACTGAATTCAGGTCAAAAATGTGGAAAGCTAAAAAGGAATTCAAGGATAAAGTGGAGCAGAGGTTCTGTACAGGCAATCCAAGACAAAAATGGGAAGGGCTTAATGCAATGATGGGAAGAGAAAGGAAAAGAGAGAAAAATAAAATTGCAGTGTGTTCATCCTTTGTAACCAACCTTAACTGTGGAGATATTTTTCAGCGGCAGGGACTGGGAGTCTAGTCAGGATCGAGGCAAAGATGAATGGAGCAAAGTACAGAGAGATCCTTGATGAATACCTGCTCCAGACCTCAGACTGGGGCGAAGGTTCACCTTCCAACAGGACAATGACCCTAAGCACACAGCCAAGACAATGCAGGAGTGGCTTCGGGGTAAGTTTCTGCATGTCCTTGAGTGGCCCAGCCAGAGCCTGGACTTGAACCTGATCGAACATCTCTGGAGAGACCTGAAAATAGCTAGGCAGAAACGCTCCCCATCCAACCTGACAGAGCTTGAGGGGATCTGCAGAGAAGAATGGGAGAAACTCTCCAAATACACGTGTGCCAAGCTTGTAGCGTCATACCCAAGAAGACTCGGGGCTGTAATCGCTGCTAAAGGTGCTTCAACAAAATACTGAGTAAAGGGTCGAAATACTTATGTAAATGTGATATCAGTTTTTTTTTTTATATACATTTGCAGACATTTCTAACAACCAGTTTTTGCTTTGTCATTATGGGGTATTGTGTGTAGATTGATGAGTCGGGAAAAAAATAATTTAATAATTTAATAAAGCTGTGACGTAACAAAATGTGGAAAATGTCAAGGGGTCTGAATACTTTCCGAATGCACTGTGTATCCCTGTCTCCCCTAATCTGCATCGGATGCACTCATAACATAAATGTGTTGCTAAGCTACTCAAAGAATGTTTCAGAGATATCAAGTTATGGTAGCCTAACTGTGTGCATTTCATTAAATGCTCATCATGGTTCTTTTTCTGTGTTTGGTCCGGACTGTGTTCGCACCTGCAGCAAACTGCACCACAGTACAAATGTAATCGGACCTAGACCACCCTTTTTGACTGAACCACGGTGCGTTGTTTAGTACGCGTCCGAGTGCGGTTAGAGTGTTCACACCAGTCCAAACGAACCGGACCGAACAAGGGGGTCATTTGAAAAATCACTCTCAACCAATTTGTTGTGAAAGCCCTCAAAATCACAGAGATCTTTTTTTCTAGCCATGGTAGCCAAAATAATAGGCAACTGGGCATTTTTATACATGACCCTAAGCATGATGGGAAGTTAATCACTTAATTAACTCAGGAACCACACCTGTGTGGAAGGACCTGCTTTCAATATACTTTGTATCCCTCATTTATCATGTTGAACCTTCCGGCGCCGAAAAGAGATGGCCGCCTCGCTTCGCGTTCCTTGGAAAATATGCAGTATTTTGTTTTTTTACGTGTTATTTCTTACATCGGTACCCCAGGTAATCTTAGGTTTCATTACATACAGTCGGGAGGAACTACTGAATATACGATTAACGTCAACTCATCATCGTTCCTACCAGGAATATGACTTTCCCGAAACGGATCCAGTGTTTTGCCTTCCACCCAATACAATGGATCTGATCCCAGCCGGCGACCCTGTGCGACGCCGAAAAAGGGGAAAACGAGGCGGTCTCGTGGTCAGGCTTCGGAGACGGGCACATCGCGCTCCACTCCCTAGCATACTACTCGCCAATGTCCAGTCTCTTGACAATAAGGTTGATGAAATCCGAGCACGGGTAGCATTCCAGAGAGACATCAGGGATTGCAACGTGCTCTGCTTCACGGAAACATGGCTAACTCAAGGGACGCTAACGGAGTCGGTGCAGCCAGCTGGTTTCTTCATGCATCGCGCCGACAGAAACAAACATCTTTCCGGTAAGAAGAGGGGCGGGGGGGTATGCCTTATGATTAACGAGAAGTGGTGTGATCATCATAACAACACACAGGAACTCAAGTCATTCTGTTCACCTGATCTAGAACTCCTCACAATCAAATGTCGACCGCATTATCTACCAAGGGAATTCTCTTCAATCATAATCACAGTCGTATATATTCCCCCCCAAGCAGACACATCGATGGCCCTGAACGAACTTTATCTGACTCTTTGTAAACTGGAAACCACACACCCTGAGGCTGCATTCATCGTAGCTGGGGATTTTAACAAGGCTAATCTAAAAACAAAACTCCCTAAATTCTATCAGCATATCGATTGTGCTACCAGGGCTGGAAAAACACTAGACCATTGTTATACTAATTTCCGCGACGCTTATAAGGCCCTCCCCCGCCCCCCTTTCGGAAAAGCTGACCACGACTCCATTTTGTTGATTCCAGCCTACAAACAGAAACTCAAACAACAAGCTCCCGCGCTCAGGTCTGTTCAACGCTGGTCCGACCAATCTGAATCCACGCTTCAAGACTGCTTCGATCACGCGGATTGGAATATGTTCCGCATCGCGTCCAACAACAATATTGACGAATATGCTGATTCGGTGAGCGAGTTCATTAGGAAGTGCATTGACGATGTCGTACCCACAGCAACGATAAAAACATTCCCAAACCAGAAACCGTGGATTGACGGCAGCATTCGCGTGAAACTGAAAGCGCGAACCACTGCTTTTAACCAGGGCAAGGTGACCGGAAGCATGACCGAATACAAACAGTGTAGCTATTCTCTCCGCAAGGCAATCAAACAGGCTAAGTCTCAGTACAGAGACAAAATCGAGTCGCAATTCAACAGCTCAGACACAAGAGGTATGTGGCAGGGTCTACAGTCAATCACGGATTACAAAAAGAAAACCAGCCCCGTCGCGGACCAGGATGTCTTGCTCCCAGACAGGCTAAACAACTTTTTTGCCCGCTTTGAGGACAATACAGTGCCACTGACACGGCCCCCTACCAAAACCTGCGGGCTCTCCTTCACTGCAGCCGAGGTGAGTAAAACATTTAAACGTGTTAACCCTCGCAAGGCTGCAGGCCCAGACGGCATTCCCAGCCGCGTCCTCAGAGCATGCGCAGACCAGCTGGCTGGTGTGTTTACGGACATATTCAATCAATCCTTATCCCAGTCTGCTGTTCCCACATGCTTCAAGAGGGCCACCATTGTTCCTGTTCCCAAGAAAGCTAAGGTAACTGAGCTAAACGACTACCGCCCCGTAGCACTCACTTCCGTCATCATGAAGTGCTTTGAGAGACTAGTCAAGGACCATATCACCTCCACCCTACCGGACACCCTAGACCCACTCCAATTTGCTTACCGACCCAATAGGTCCACAGACGACGCAATCGCAACCACACTGCACACTGCCCTAACCCATCTGGACAAGAGGAATACCCATGTGAGAATGCTGTTCATCGATTACAGCTCAGCATTTAACACCATAGTACCCTCCAAACTCGTCATCAAGCTCGAGACCCTGGGTCTCGACCCCGCCCTGTGCAACTGGGTCCTGGACTTCCTGACGGGCCGCCCCCAGGTGGTGAGGGTAGGTAACAACATCTCCACCCCGCTGATCCTCAACACTGGGGCCCCACAAGGGTGCGTTCTGAGCCCTCTCCTGTACTCCCTGTTCACCCACGACTGCGTGGCCATGCACGCCTCCAACTCAATCATCAAGTTTGCGGATGACACTACAGTGGTAGGCTTGATTACCAACAACAACGAGACGGCCTACAGGGAGGAGGTGAGGGCCCTCGGAGTGTGGTGTCAGGAAAATAACCTCACACTCAACGTCAACAAAACAAAGGAGATGATTGTGGACTTCAGGAAACAGCAGAGGGAGCACCCCCCTATCCACATCGACGGGTCAGTAGTGGAGAAGGTGGAAAGTTTTAAGTTCCTCGGTGTACACATCACGGACAAACTGAATTGGTCCACCCACACAGACAGCGTTGTGAAGAAGGCGCAGCAGCGCCTCTTCAACCTCAGGAGGCTGAAGAAATTCGGCTTGTCACCAAAAGCACTCACAAACTTCTACAGATGCACAATCGAGAGCATCCTGTCGGGCTGTATCACCGCCTGGTACGGCAACTGCTCCGCCCACAACCGTAAGGCTCTCCAGAGGGTAGTGAGGTCTGCAGAACGCATCACCAGGGGCAAACTACCTGCCCTCCAGGACACCTACACCACCCGATGTCACAGGAAGGCCATAAAGATCATCAAGGACAACAACCACCCAAGCCACTGCCTGTTCACCCCGCTATCATCCAGAAGGCGAGGTCAGTACAGGTGCATCAAAGCAGGGACCGAGAGACTGAAAAACAGCTTCTATCTCAAGGCCATCAGACTGTTAAACAGCCACCACTAACATTTAGCGGCCGCTGCCAACATACTGACTCAACTCCAGCCACTTTAAAAATGGGAATTGATGGAAATTATGTAAAAATGTACCACTAGCCACTTTAAACAATGCCACTTAATACAATGTTTACATACCCTACATTACCCATCTCATATGTATATACTGTACTCTATATCATCTACTGCATCTTGCCATCTTTATGTAATACATGTACCACTAGCCACTTTAAACTATGCCACTTTATGTTTACATACCCTACAGTACTCATCTCATATGTATATACCGTACTCTATACCATCTACTGCATCTGCCATGCCGTTCTGTACCACCACTCATTCATATATCTTTATGTACATATTCTTTATCCCTTTACACTTGTGTGTGTGTGTAAGGTAGTAGTTGTGGAATTGTTAGGTTAGATTACTGTTGGTTATTACTGCATTGTCGGAACTAGAAGCACAAGCATTTCGCTACACTCGCATTAACATCTGCTAACCATGTGTATGTGACTAATAAAATTTGATTTGATTTGATTTGACTCACATGTTTCCTTCATTTTGACAGTTACCTGAACAACCAAACATTGTCTTTAAGCTCAGTGGACCAATGGCAAACAGTCCTGTATGTGTGAAAAAACGTGACGCTTGTTTGATCTCTCCTATGAGAACTGCATCAACATGGACTTCCCTTTGAGCACTGTGATTGTGTACACACACTGCGTGTGTGTGTGTGTACAAGTGTGCGTTGCTGGGGGCATAGAAACCCAGGATGCACCATGTTCCTGCAGGATCCAACCAATAGGCATCTAATCAGATACAGATGTGCATTATAGCCCAAGTAGCCCAAGTCAACAGTGATTTTGACTATTATGATGTTGTGCAGAGAAGGCCAAACAACTGTCTGTCTATCTGCACTAAATTACATTACAGAAGCAAACATGTTCCTGGGACAGTTGGCTTTAACCTTCTGGGCAGTGTTTGTATGTTCTGAGTCTCCATCTGACATTTGGAAGGTTTCACAGAGCCCTGAGGCAAGGTTAGGAGACAGACAGGAATGTCAGAATTCCCAAATTACTGCTATGACTTCTTTCTACATAACCTGCTCCAAAACAACTTAATTTATCAGCTACTTTTGAGTACATTGAAAAAGCATGTTTCCACATGCACACTAGTTTGTGCCTAACGTGATAGTAGACGGCTTGTGGAAGTATGTGACAAGTTTGTGTGAGTGTGTGTGGGCATGTGTTCTACAGTGTTTTGAGGACCTGCTGTACCCCCCCCCCCCACCCAATTTACAAGAACAAATCAACTGTGAAATCTCCTCCACAGTGCCAATGCCTCTGGCACTGAAAGCACACAAGCTTAACCTTCCTTCCTGACCCCCATAGTGATCAGCAAGTTCAAGGAGAACACACCCAAACAGAGTGCCTGACGGGTGGCATTGTGTGGTTAGTAGGAGTAAGTCACCCTTTAATCCCCATCCTACAGTACATACAGACAGGATAGTCTCCTTGGACCAGGTGCGTCAAGCCATGGTTGTGTTCAGTAGGACCTATATCACCCAGATGTCCTCTAATCCCATCTAGCACATAATATTTTGGGAACCATACAGTGAGTTCAGAAAGTTGACTTAATCCACAGCTTGAATTCAAAATGTATTACATTTATATCCCCCCCACCCCTCACCCATCTACACACAATACCCTATAATGACAACGTGGAAAACACAATTTTACAAATGTATTGAAAATGAAATACAGAAATATCATTTATATAAGTATTCACACTAGAGGTCTTCACGGTCCAAAAAGTTGGACCCGTTCCGAAATGGACATGGGGCATTCCCACATATGACCCGAGATATATATATATATATATATATATATATACACACTGCTCAAAAAAATAAAGGGAACACTTAAACAACACAATGTAACTCCAAGTCAATCACACTTCTGTGAAATCAAACTGTCCACTTAGGAAGCAACACTGATTGACAAAAAATTTCACATGCTGTTTTGCAAATGGAATAGACAACAGGTGGAAATTATAGGCAATTAGCAAGACACCCCCAATAAAGGAGTGGTTCTGCAGGTGGTGACCACAGACCACTTCTCAGTTCCTATGCTTCCTGGCTGATGTTTTGGTCACTTTTGAATGCTGGCGGTGCTTTCACTCTAGTGGTAGCATGAGACGGAGTCTACAACCCACACAAGTGGCTCAGGTAGTGCAGCTCATCCAGGATGGCACATCAATGCGAGCTGTGGCAAGAAGGTTTGCTGTGTCTGTCAGCGTAGTGTCCAGAGCATGGAGGCGCTACCAGGAGACAGGCCAGTACATCAGGAGACGTGGAGGAGGCCGTAGGAGGGCAACAACCCAGCAGCAGGACCGCTACCTCCGCCTTTGTGCAAGGAGGAGCACTGCCAGAGCCCTGCAAAATGACCTCCAGCAGGCCACAAATGTGCATGTGTCTGCTCAAACGGTCAGAAACAGACTCCATGAGGGTGGTATGAGGGCCCGACATCCACAGGTGGGGGTTGTGCTTACAGCCCAACACTGTGTAGGACGTTTGGCATTTGCCAGAGAACACCAAGATTGGCAAATTCGCCACTGGCGCCCTGTGCTCTTCACAGATGAAAGCAGGTTCACACTGAGCACATGAGCACATGTGACAGACGTGACAGAGTCTGGAGACGGCGTGGAGAACGTTCTGCTGCCTGCAACATCCTCCAGCATGACCGGTTTGGCGGTGGGTCAGTCATGGTGTGGGGTGGCATTTCTTTGGGGGGGCCGCACAGCCCTCCATGTGCTCGCCAGAGGTAGCCTGACTGCCATTAGGTACCGAGATGAGATCCTCAGACCCCTTGTGAGACCATATGCTGGTGCGGTTGGCCCTGGGTTCCTCCTAATGCAAGACAATGCTAGACCTCATGTGGCTGGAGTGTGTCAGCAGTTCCTGCAAGAGGAAGGCATTGATGCTATGGACTGGCCCGCCCGTTCCCCAGACCTGAATCCAATTGAGCACATCTGGGACATCATGTCTCGCTCCATCCACCAACGCCACGTTGCACCACAGACTGTCCAGGAGTTGGCGGATGCTTTAGTCCAGGTCTGGGAGGAGATCCCTCAGGAGACCATCCGCCACCTCATCAGTAGCATGCCCAGGCGTTGTAGGGAGGTCATACAGGCACGTGGAGGCCACACACACTACTGAGCCTAATTTTGACTTGTTCTAAGGACATTACATCAAAGTTGGATCAGCCCGTAGTGTGGTTTTCCACTTTAATTCAGACCTCCAAATCCAGACCTCCATGGGTTAATAAATTTGATTTCCATTGATAATTTTTGTGTAATTTTGTTGTCAGCACATTCAACTATGTAAAGAAAAAAGTATTTAATAAGAATATTTCATTCATTCAGATCTAGGATGTGTTATTTTAGTGTTCCCTTTATTTTTTTGAGCAGTGTATATATATATATAGATAGAGAGAACAATTCTGAACGAGACACGTTCCGTATAGACCTGCTCAGATCCATACCCAGTCCGATCCGAGTGAGAGAAGCAGCAGAAAATATTTTTTTAAGTTACTTTATTAAATCGGAGCTGTTAAAAGTGTGAGAGGAGGGAGAGAGGGGTGCCGCTCTAGCAGGCAGGGGAGGGCCCGTACCGTGAGTGAGAGACACAGGAGCAGGGAGGGAGAGACAGCAACCAACCAAGCGAACTTGCGCTATAGTAGACCAATAGCTACCATAGCTAGGTTATATATTATCAAATATGACTGCATCAAATGTTAGCTAGCTAGTCTAATTGAGGCTGCAGTGCATGCGCTTTAATCAGTTAACAAATAACAAATATTAAGTAGCAGCCCACCTGTTGGCTCTTGGTGGTTGTAGCCTATCCTCCTTTAACTTTTAATTCCAGCATTTTAATTCCATCTTCCATTGATTAGATATGTCCTAACTTTTGCCATACACAGGGTTTTATGACTGTAGCCTATTGCCGCTTTGATGACTTATTGGCCAACATGCGCCATGCTCCACTCTCGTGAAAAGCAAGAGCTGCAGCATAAATTATATTTCTCTCTCTCGCTCTCTACTGCAGCAGTTGCGTTCGGATCTGTACGTGCCCTTCCAGACAGGTCAGTTAAAATGACACATAACCAAGACCTGTTACTATCATATCAGATCCAACCCAGACCTGTGATATTATTTAGGGTCCCGGATCTGGTCTCAGATATTCAGGTACAGGTGGATCTGTTAGACCAGAGTCAAAACTTTGTAGAAGCACCTTTGGTGTCTTTTACAGCTTTATGTCATTTTGGGTATGTCTGTATCAGCTTTGCACAGCTGGATTTGGGGATCTTCAAGTTTTTACAAAGATTTTCAATGAGATTCACATCTGGGCTTTGGCTGGGCCACTGAAGGACATTCACATTCTTGTTCTGAAGCCATTCCAGAATTTCTCTGGACGCACGCTTTGGGTCATTGTCCTGTTGGAATGTAAATCTTCGCCCCCAGTCTAAAGTTGTTTGCACTCTGAAGCAGATTCTCATCAAGGATTTGCCTGTATTTGGCTCCATTCATTGTTCCCTCTATCCTTACCCGTCTCCCAGTCCCCACCGCTGAAAAGCTTCCCCATAGCATGATGCTGCCACCACAATACTTCATGGTAGGAATGGTGTTAGACAGGTGATGAGCTGTGCCTGATTTTATTCAAACATAGCGCTTTGCATTCAGGACAAAGAGTTAGATTTTTTTGTCTCTGAATATTTTGCCTTATGTGAAAGACTCAAAGCATGTCAGATGTGCTGTCATTTGTCTTTTTCACAGGAGTGTCTTCCATCTGGCCACTTTCCCATAAAGCCCAGATTGGTGAAGTGCTGTAGAGACTGTTGTCCTTCTGGCAGGTTCTCCCCTCTCAGCCAAGGAACTCTGTAGTTCTGTCAGAGTGGTCATTGGGTTCTTGGTCACATCCCTGACCAAGGTCCCTCTTGCTCGGTTGCTGAGTTTGGTCAGACAGCCAGCTCTAGGCAGAGTCTGGGTAGTTCAAATTCCCAATGATGGAGATCACTGTGCTCTTGGAAACTCTCAACACTCTAGAAAATGTTTTATACCCTTCTCTGAGCTCTACGGACAGTTCCTTGGACTTCACGGTATAGTTTCTGCTCTGACACACACTGTCAACTGTGGGAGCTTATATAGAAAGGTGTTTTTCTTTCTAAATCATGTCAAACAATTGAATTGGGTACAGGTGGACGCCAATCAAGTTGCAGCGACATCTCAAGGACGATCAAAGGAAATTGGATGCACTTGAGCTCAATTTGGAGTGTCATAACAAAGTGTTGTGAATACTTATGTCAATGAGATATTTCTGTATTGTTTAATCTTTGTCATTATGAGGTATTGTGTGTAGATGGGTGTGAAAATCTATTTAATCCATTTTGAATTCAGGCTGTAACACAAAAAAATGTGGAATAAGTCAAGGGGTATGAATACCTTCTGAAGGCAGTGTATGTTTCTTAGAGATTGGTGAGAGTGTGGTTGTCCTGTGGTTATTTTACACACAACCTTCCTATAACAGGTTTCCTCATGGTTCTAAAGTAATGTTCTCAATTTGTTCCTGAAAATGTTAAGAAACAACATTCTTCTGTGGGAATTTCAGTTATTCACCATAACATTTTCTGCAGGTTCTGCACTGTTCTATTTAAGGGCATCTTCTCAGAACATTAAGAAAACTTTCCATAAAAAACATTTATCCTCCCTCCTCTATAACTATTCCCCAGTTCGTTGCTGTAAATGAGAACATGTTTTCAGTCAACTTACCTGGTAAAATAAGGATTAAAATAAAACAGTAACGTTCAACAAACGTTATATAAAAACATATACATTCCGTTCTCAGGATCAACAAAACTCTCTATCCACTATCTTGTTAAGTGTGTTCAGGTGTGTTGGCCACCCCCACTAATTGGCCACAGATGATCTTAATGAGTGCTTGTTTCCTTTGAAACAGGGTCTGTTTGAATAGACTAAAATGAACAGCTTTGTATGAGTTAAAAAATACATGCCATGCTAGCTCCACCCTGTTGGCGCAGTGGACTAATTCCATGGATAAAGAGCAGAAGATTATAGGTTTGCATCTCACTGGTGCAATGCCACAACAATAAAGAAATGTGTTTGAATGATTAATGCCTAAGGAAATGAAGTTCTATCTGTGCTTGGTGTTCAAAACAGTTAACCTAAGCTAAATAGTTAACATTCCCAAAACCTAAGCTAAATCATTAAGATTCCCAGAAAAGGTGACATTTTCACATCCATTCTCAGAATGTTTAGAAAACGGTCAGTTTTAACGGTCAGGAAACTTATGGCTTTGTTCCCAGAACCAATTGGAAACAAAAAACATACGGTCCCACAACTTCCAAGGAACCAAATGTGCTACCTGGGATGTTATTTTGTAATTTTGGTCAAAGTGCTGGATGACTTACTTTGGTGGCTAGGTTGAGGAACTTGGAAATGCTAATGAATACAAAGGCTTTATTGGAAGGCATCGGACCATGAAGGAACTCTGACACATAGTTTGGTCATCGATGGGTCTTCGTAGAGTGATGTGGTGGAGCAACAGCAGAAGAACTTCTATCTGTAAAAACATGACTAACATTTTTGACTTTAGAAGTATTGAGACAGTCTTCAAAGGCATCTTTGAATGATATATTGGGGAATTACTGTGGTAACTCTTCACAATAAATACTTTGACCTGGTAACTAGGGTTGTCGGTATCCAGATTTTCAAATCGTCATACCGTCCTTCCCTCATCGTTGACATTTATGGTTTTACCAGTTTAGTACACAAGGGGACGCTTAAAACACAAACAAAGCCCATTGGGAGTATATTACCAGAATGGTAACAAATTTAGCACAAGTAATTGCACATTTCCATAGAGGCTGCTAGCTAAATATGCCAATGAGCGCAAACGAAAAATAAACTAAATTGCAAAGACAGGCAATCCAGCTTATAAAGTTATACATATACCTAGCAAAAATATAAACGCAACTTGCAAGAATTTCAACGATTTTACTGACTTTAAATAAAGTAAATTGAAATCAATTCATTAGGCCATAATCTATGTATTTCACATGACTGGGCAGAGGCACAGTCTGGGAGGGCATGGGCCCACCCACTTGGGAGGCCCGGCATATCAGAATGAGTTTTTCCTCACAAAAGCGATTCATTACAGACAGAAATACTCCTCAGCTTCATCAGTTGTCCGGGTGGCTGGTCTTAGACGATCCCACAGGTGAAGAGGCCGGATGCGGAGGTCCTGCGCTTGCATGGTTACACGTGGTCTGCGGGTGGGAGGCCGGTTGGACGTACTGCCAAATTCTCTAAAACGACTTGGAGGCAGCTTATTGTAGAGAAATTAACATTCAATTCTCTGGCAACTGCTCTAGTGGACATTCCTGCAGTCAGCATGCCAATTTCACGCTCCCTCAAAACTTGAGACATCTGTGGCATTGTGTGACAAAACTGTAAATTTTGGAGTGGCCTTTTATTGTCCGCAGGTGCACCTGTGTAATGATCATGCTGTTTAATCAGCTTCTTAATATGCCACACCTTTCAAGTGAATAGATTATCTTGGCAAAGGAGAAATGCTTACTAAAAGGGAAGTAAACAAATATGTGCACAACATTTTTGAGAAATAAGCTTTTGTACATACGGGACATTTCTGGGATATTTTATTTCAGCTCATGAAACATGGCACCAACTCTTTACATGTTGCATGTATATTTGTATGTTTTACCTCTTTTTCTCTCCAATTGGTAGTTACAGTCTTGTCCCATTGCTGCAACTCCCGTACGGACTCGGGAGAGGCGAAGGTCGAGAGCCATGCATCCTCTGAAACACAACCTTGCCAAGCCGCACTGTTTCTTGACACACTGCTCGCTTAACCCGGAAGCCAGGTAAGTACTCTTAACCAAGAGTACTCACTGGAATTTGAGATAGTGATCAGCATGAAGTTTGTGTATCGTTTCCATAAAATATAATTTTCAAGCATAAACTAAGCAGTTACAGGACAGAATGGGGTGAGTTGCATGCTTAGCATGTTTTGAGCGGACAAGACTTTCAAGTCTAAACCTGAAGTGTGAAACGGTGTGATTCCTATCGTATGCGCACTGGTTCTACCACATATTAGGAGCGATTCAAATTCCAGATGATTACAGGACAAATCACTGTCCCCGATACCACATCCCTGAGCAGTACCTGCCCTTAGCAGGGAAGTCCTGGCGCAAGGAGGGACATTTTTTCCATAATATGTGGGCTAAAACATGGGTGGTTATTTTTTCTTAACAACCTATATTGTACATCTGTTGTACATCTGTTGTACATCTGTTGTATGTATCTCTGAAATCATCAATATACTGTATCACAATCTACAGTGTATGTGACGTATGACATAGCCTTATGTGGTTATGGTTATGACATGAAGGTTATGACATCCTCCTTTCAGGGTTTTCTAATGGAAGCAGATTAGATGCTAGCAGAAGCAACCCACAATGAAGTGCATGCTAACCACCAGATGTTGTACAAAAACAATAACTGAGTAAAATTATGCCTTCTCCAGTGTGGCGAAGGAGTTTGTAACTGTGAGATCTTGTATTCTTTGGCTCTCCCAAACCATCCATTAGCAAAAGCATGGAAGATGCATGGGAGATGCCTCCAAGGTCAAGGACATGAATCAATATAAAACACTCAAGAAGGAGATTTGTTATTTCCATGGTGCTTCTGGTTCTAATTCAGTTTGGGCAGACTTTGCGCCTTTCCTACACACTTCTGAGTAGTTAGTATTGGACTATTTATTCCTTGTGTTATTATTTTTCTTTTTTACTATTTACATTTTTTCTCTCTGCATTGTTGGGAAGGCTCGTGAGCAAGCATTTCACTGTTAGTCTACACCTTTTGTTTACGAAGCATGTGACAAATATCATTTTATTTGATTTACGTTATGCAGGTGCGTAACGGGCTTTGAAGGAGTGGTTCCCTTGCGTTCGCTGAATAAATGTAATTCAACAGCTGAAAAGCCTCCCACTTCCTGGCCAACAGATTTTCTCGTGGAGTTTTCATTCAATAGGTTTTTCAGTACATTTATCTAAAGCCATCCTTTTAAAATTTGGTGTACCTTTAATTCCAATTTTCTCGACAGACTCACTAGAATATATTTAGAGAACAGTTCAGAATATTAGGGATCAATGAAAGAAAGCCATGTAAATACAGATATATTCATCTTATTTTCAGCACCAATTGGTTGATAAAAAATGCTCTGATCTTTATATTATTTAGGGTTAGAAAGTATTTATGAAAAAAAAAAATGGTTTGGAGAGCCATTAGGCACTAAATATATTGGTGAATCAAAAATACAGTGGTTTTATTCATCCTGAAAGTTGTCATATTTAATTGTTCAATCCATGAAATATTGGAAGGTGAGAAAAGTGTACACGATAGGTTTAACAGGAGTCCTATAAATCTACCATAATAATCCTCACTAATCATGGAACGGTGATGACAATGGTCCAGTCGTCGTGAACTATGCATTAGGCTCCAGGATTAAACTGATGCATATGGCATGGGTTCCATAATGATTCAAATAGGCTACATGTCCCAAATTGTTGCACATTTGACATTTTCACATCCATTCTCAGAATGTTTAGAAAACGGTCAGTTTTAACGGTCAGGAAACTTATGGCTTTGTTCCCAGAACCAATTGGAAACAAAAAACATACGGTCCCACAACTTCCAAGGAACCAAATGTGCTACCTGGGATGTTATTTTGTAATTTTGGTCAAAGTGCTGGATGACTTACTTTGGTGGCTAGGTTGAGGAACTTGGAAATGCTAATGAATACAAAGGCTTTATTGGAAGGCATCGGACCATGAAGGAACTCTGACACATAGTTTGGTCATCGATGGGTCTTCGTAGAGTGATGTGGTGGAGCAACAGCAGAAGAACTTCTATCTGTAAAAACATGACTAACATTTTTGACTTTAGAAGTATTGAGACAGTCTTCAAAGGCATCTTTGAATGATATATTGGGGAATTACTGTGGTAACTCTTCACAATAAATACTTTGACCTGGTAACTAGGGTTGTCGGTATCCAGATTTTCAAATCGTCATACCGTCCTTCCCTCATCGTTGACATTTATGGTTTTACCAGTTTAGTACACAAGGGGACGCTTAAAACACAAACAAAGCCCATTGGGAGTATATTACCAGAATGGTAACAAATTTAGCACAAGTAATTGCACATTTCCATAGAGGCTGCTAGCTAAATATGCCAATGAGCGCAAACGAAAAATAAACTAAATTGCAAAGACAGGCAATCCAGCTTATAAAGTTATACATATACCTAGCAAAAATATAAACGCAACTTGCAAGAATTTCAACGATTTTACTGACTTTAAATAAAGTAAATTGAAATCAATTCATTAGGCCATAATCTATGTATTTCACATGACTGGGCAGAGGCACAGTCTGGGAGGGCATGGGCCCACCCACTTGGGAGGCCCGGCATATCAGAATGAGTTTTTCCTCACAAAAGCGATTCATTACAGACAGAAATACTCCTCAGCTTCATCAGTTGTCCGGGTGGCTGGTCTTAGACGATCCCACAGGTGAAGAGGCCGGATGCGGAGGTCCTGCGCTTGCATGGTTACACGTGGTCTGCGGGTGGGAGGCCGGTTGGACGTACTGCCAAATTCTCTAAAACGACTTGGAGGCAGCTTATTGTAGAGAAATTAACATTCAATTCTCTGGCAACTGCTCTAGTGGACATTCCTGCAGTCAGCATGCCAATTTCACGCTCCCTCAAAACTTGAGACATCTGTGGCATTGTGTGACAAAACTGTAAATTTTGGAGTGGCCTTTTATTGTCCGCAGGTGCACCTGTGTAATGATCATGCTGTTTAATCAGCTTCTTAATATGCCACACCTTTCAAGTGAATAGATTATCTTGGCAAAGGAGAAATGCTTACTAAAAGGGAAGTAAACAAATATGTGCACAACATTTTTGAGAAATAAGCTTTTGTACATACGGGACATTTCTGGGATATTTTATTTCAGCTCATGAAACATGGCACCAACTCTTTACATGTTGCATGTATATTTGTATGTTTTACCTCTTTTTCTCTCCAATTGGTAGTTACAGTCTTGTCCCATTGCTGCAACTCCCGTACGGACTCGGGAGAGGCGAAGGTCGAGAGCCATGCATCCTCTGAAACACAACCTTGCCAAGCCGCACTGTTTCTTGACACACTGCTCGCTTAACCCGGAAGCCAGGTAAGTACTCTTAACCAAGAGTACTCACTGGAATTTGAGATAGTGATCAGCATGAAGTTTGTGTATCGTTTCCATAAAATATAATTTTCAAGCATAAACTAAGCAGTTACAGGACAGAATGGGGTGAGTTGCATGCTTAGCATGTTTTGAGCGGACAAGACTTTCAAGTCTAAACCTGAAGTGTGAAACGGTGTGATTCCTATCGTATGCGCACTGGTTCTACCACATATTAGGAGCGATTCAAATTCCAGATGATTACAGGACAAATCACTGTCCCCGATACCACATCCCTGAGCAGTACCTGCCCTAAGCAGGGAAGTCCTGGCGCAAGGAGGGACATTTTTTCCATAATATGTGGGCTAAAACATGGGTGGTTATTTTTTCTTAACAACCTATATTGTACATCTGTTGTACATCTGTTGTACATCTGTTGTATGTATCTCTGAAATCATCAATATACTGTATCACAATCTACAGTGTATGTGACGTATGACATAGCCTTATGTGGTTATGGTTATGACATGAAGGTTATGACATCCTCCTTTCAGGGTTTTCTAATGGAAGCAGATTAGATGCTAGCAGAAGCAACCCACAATGAAGTGCATGCTAACCACCAGATGTTGTACAAAAACAATAACTGAGTAAAATTATGCCTTCTCCAGTGTGGCGAAGGAGTTTGTAACTGTGAGATCTTGTATTCTTTGGCTCTCCCAAACCATCCATTAGCAAAAGCATGGAAGATGCATGGGAGATGCCTCCAAGGTCAAGGACATGAATCAATATAAAACACTCAAGAAGGAGATTTGTTATTTCCATGGTGCTTCTGGTTCTAATTCAGTTTGGGCAGACTTTGCGCCTTTCCTACACACTTCTGAGTAGTTAGTATTGGACTATTTATTCCTTGTGTTATTATTTTTCTTTTTTACTATTTACATTTTTTCTCTCTGCATTGTTGGGAAGGCTCGTGAGCAAGCATTTCACTGTTAGTCTACACCTTTTGTTTACGAAGCATGTGACAAATATCATTTTATTTGATTTACGTTATGCAGGTGCGTAACGGGCTTTGAAGGAGTGGTTCCCTTGCGTTCGCTGAATAAATGTAATTCAACAGCTGAAAAGCCTCCCACTTCCTGGCCAACAGATTTTCTCGTGGAGTTTTCATTCAATAGGTTTTTCAGTACATTTATCTAAAGCCATCCTTTTAAAATTTGGTGTACCTTTAATTCCAATTTTCTCGACAGACTCACTAGAATATATTTAGAGAACAGTTCAGAATATTAGGGATCAATGAAAGAAAGCCATGTAAATACAGATATATTCATCTTATTTTCAGCACCAATTGGTTGATAAAAAATGCTCTGATCTTTATATTATTTAGGGTTAGAAAGTATTTATGAAAAAAAAAAAATGGTTTGGAGAGCCATTAGGCACTAAATATATTGGTGAATCAAAAATACAGTGGTTTTATTCATCCTGAAAGTTGTCATATTTAATTGTTCAATCCATGAAATATTGGAAGGTGAGAAAAGTGTACACGATAGGTTTAACAGGAGTCCTATAAATCTACCATAATAATCCTCACTAATCATGGAACGGTGATGACAATGGTCCAGTCGTCGTGAACTATGCATTAGGCTCCAGGATTAAACTGATGCATATGGCATGGGTTCCATAATGATTCAAATAGGCTACATGTCCCAAATTGTTGCACATTTGACATTTTCACATCCATTCTCAGAATGTTTAGAAAACGGTCAGTTTTAACGGTCAGGAAACTTATGGCTTTGTTCCCAGAACCAATTGGAAACAAAAAACATACGGTCCCACAACTTCCAAGGAACCAAATGTGCTACCTGGGATGTTATTTTGTAATTTTGGTCAAAGTGCTGGATGACTTACTTTGGTGGCTAGGTTGAGGAACTTGGAAATGCTAATGAATACAAAGGCTTTATTGGAAGGCATCGGACCATGAAGGAACTCTGACACATAGTTTGGTCATCGATGGGTCTTCGTAGAGTGATGTGGTGGAGCAACAGCAGAAGAACTTCTATCTGTAAAAACATGACTAACATTTTTGACTTTAGAAGTATTGAGACAGTCTTCAAAGGCATCTTTGAATGATATATTGGGGAATTACTGTGGTAACTCTTCACAATAAATACTTTGACCTGGTAACTAGGGTTGTCGGTATCCAGATTTTCAAATCGTCATACCGTCCTTCCCTCATCGTTGACATTTATGGTTTTACCAGTTTAGTACACAAGGGGACGCTTAAAACACAAACAAAGCCCATTGGGAGTATATTACCAGAATGGTAACAAATTTAGCACAAGTAATTGCACATTTCCATAGAGGCTGCTAGCTAAATATGCCAATGAGCGCAAACGAAAAATAAACTAAATTGCAAAGACAGGCAATCCAGCTTATAAAGTTATACATATACCTAGCAAAAATATAAACGCAACTTGCAAGAATTTCAACGATTTTACTGACTTTAAATAAAGTAAATTGAAATCAATTCATTAGGCCATAATCTATGTATTTCACATGACTGGGCAGAGGCACAGTCTGGGAGGGCATGGGCCCACCCACTTGGGAGGCCCGGCATATCAGAATGAGTTTTTCCTCACAAAAGCGATTCATTACAGACAGAAATACTCCTCAGCTTCATCAGTTGTCCGGGTGGCTGGTCTTAGACGATCCCACAGGTGAAGAGGCCGGATGCGGAGGTCCTGCGCTTGCATGGTTACACGTGGTCTGCGGGTGGGAGGCCGGTTGGACGTACTGCCAAATTCTCTAAAACGACTTGGAGGCAGCTTATTGTAGAGAAATTAACATTCAATTCTCTGGCAACTGCTCTAGTGGACATTCCTGCAGTCAGCATGCCAATTTCACGCTCCCTCAAAACTTGAGACATCTGTGGCATTGTGTGACAAAACTGTAAATTTTGGAGTGGCCTTTTATTGTCCGCAGGTGCACCTGTGTAATGATCATGCTGTTTAATCAGCTTCTTAATATGCCACACCTTTCAAGTGAATAGATTATCTTGGCAAAGGAGAAATGCTTACTAAAAGGGAAGTAAACAAATATGTGCACAACATTTTTGAGAAATAAGCTTTTGTACATACGGGACATTTCTGGGATATTTTATTTCAGCTCATGAAACATGGCACCAACTCTTTACATGTTGCATGTATATTTGTATGTTTTACCTCTTTTTCTCTCCAATTGGTAGTTACAGTCTTGTCCCATTGCTGCAACTCCCGTACGGACTCGGGAGAGGCGAAGGTCGAGAGCCATGCATCCTCTGAAACACAACCTTGCCAAGCCGCACTGTTTCTTGACACACTGCTCGCTTAACCCGGAAGCCAGGTAAGTACTCTTAACCAAGAGTACTCACTGGAATTTGAGATAGTGATCAGCATGAAGTTTGTGTATCGTTTCCATAAAATATAATTTTCAAGCATAAACTAAGCAGTTACAGGACAGAATGGGGTGAGTTGCATGCTTAGCATGTTTTGAGCGGACAAGACTTTCAAGTCTAAACCTGAAGTGTGAAACGGTGTGATTCCTATCGTATGCGCACTGGTTCTACCACATATTAGGAGCGATTCAAATTCCAGATGATTACAGGACAAATCACTGTCCCCGATACCACATCCCTGAGCAGTACCTGCCCTAAGCAGGGAAGTCCTGGCGCAAGGAGGGACATTTTTTCCATAATATGTGGGCTAAAACATGGGTGGTTATTTTTTCTTAACAACCTATATTGTACATCTGTTGTACATCTGTTGTACATCTGTTGTATGTATCTCTGAAATCATCAATATACTGTATCACAATCTACAGTGTATGTGACGTATGACATAGCCTTATGTGGTTATGGTTATGACATGAAGGTTATGACATCCTCCTTTCAGGGTTTTCTAATGGAAGCAGATTAGATGCTAGCAGAAGCAACCCACAATGAAGTGCATGCTAACCACCAGATGTTGTACAAAAACAATAACTGAGTAAAATTATGCCTTCTCCAGTGTGGCGAAGGAGTTTGTAACTGTGAGATCTTGTATTCTTTGGCTCTCCCAAACCATCCATTAGCAAAAGCATGGAAGATGCATGGGAGATGCCTCCAAGGTCAAGGACATGAATCAATATAAAACACTCAAGAAGGAGATTTGTTATTTCCATGGTGCTTCTGGTTCTAATTCAGTTTGGGCAGACTTTGCGCCTTTCCTACACACTTCTGAGTAGTTAGTATTGGACTATTTATTCCTTGTGTTATTATTTTTCTTTTTTACTATTTACATTTTTTCTCTCTGCATTGTTGGGAAGGCTCGTGAGCAAGCATTTCACTGTTAGTCTACACCTTTTGTTTACGAAGCATGTGACAAATATCATTTTATTTGATTTACGTTATGCAGGTGCGTAACGGGCTTTGAAGGAGTGGTTCCCTTGCGTTCGCTGAATAAATGTAATTCAACAGCTGAAAAGCCTCCCACTTCCTGGCCAACAGATTTTCTCGTGGAGTTTTCATTCAATAGGTTTTTCAGTACATTTATCTAAAGCCATCCTTTTAAAATTTGGTGTACCTTTAATTCCAATTTTCTCGACAGACTCACTAGAATATATTTAGAGAACAGTTCAGAATATTAGGGATCAATGAAAGAAAGCCATGTAAATACAGATATATTCATCTTATTTTCAGCACCAATTGGTTGATAAAAAATGCTCTGATCTTTATATTATTTAGGGTTAGAAAGTATTTATGAAAAAAAAAAAATGGTTTGGAGAGCCATTAGGCACTAAATATATTGGTGAATCAAAAATACAGTGGTTTTATTCATCCTGAAAGTTGTCATATTTAATTGTTCAATCCATGAAATATTGGAAGGTGAGAAAAGTGTACACGATAGGTTTAACAGGAGTCCTATAAATCTACCATAATAATCCTCACTAATCATGGAACGGTGATGACAATGGTCCAGTCGTCGTGAACTATGCATTAGGCTCCAGGATTAAACTGATGCATATGGCATGGGTTCCATAATGATTCAAATAGGCTACATGTCCCAAATTGTTGCACAACTTGTAATACCTTAGCCTGATATAATCCACTATTGCTAGCAATGCTAAGGAACAACCACACAAATGTGACAGAGGAAAGAAAGGCTATCAATAGCGGCTAACATTTACAGTGCCTTCAGAAAGTATTGAACCCCTTGACTTATTCTACATTTTGTTGTGTTACAGCCTGAACTCAAAATGGATTTTAAAAAATCTCACCAATCTACACACAAAACCTCATAAATCACAAAGTGAAAACAGAAATGTCATTTGCATAAGTATTCACACCACTGAGTCATTTTCAAGTCTTGCTATAGAATTTTAAGCAGATTTAAGTCAAAACGGAAACTCGGCCAGTCAGGAAATTTTACTGTCTTCTTCGTAAGTAACTTCGGTGTAGATTTGGCCTTGTGTTTTAGGTTATTTCTTAAAAGTCTAAGCCGTTGGGGGGAGTTCTAAGCTAACATATGGAGTTATTTTAAGATGGTCATACTATGGATCCTTTAGCTATTTGATTTGAAGTTTTAGGACCCCTTTAGGTAAAAAAAAAAAAAAGTATACATTTTTTGGGGATAAAATATTGAATTTGGCCTTTACTACTATAGCCCAGAGAAACGCATTGAATAACACATTCATAAATTGCAAAAAGACAGTCAAGGTTTTTAAGTGTTTGTCCTATATCTATGAGATATAGGATATACATTTTTATTTTTATAATTTTTGGGGGGGTAGGCACAAAACTACCTTCATACTTACATAAATAGTTTAAAACCGGTACTGGTTACTTTCAGAAAGTCTCGTGACACTTGTGGGGGTTGTAGAGCAAAACTGAGAACACCATGGTGTTGGTGAGAATCTCCCCTTTCCACAGTGTGTTTGTAGCTCAAACGGTTCAGACGCTACAGACATTTTGTGAGAAGACCGATTTTAGGTATGTCTCATGGTCTGACAAATACCGCTCTAGTCTGCCACCTTTCACTGCAGATGTGGAAGTGCGGCATCGGTGGATTGAGAGATTTTTTGTCATTAACTCTAGCTTAAACTGACAGGTTTTTATTGGGATTTGTATATTATGTTACTTAGATTGACACACCGGTACGTTAATTAACTCTAGGGTTATTGTCCCGCTGAAAGGTGAAATCATCTCCTGTCTGGTGGAAAGTAGACTGAACCAGGTTTTCCTCTAGGATTTTTGCCTGGCTTAGCTCCATTCCATTTCTTTCTTATCCTGACTCCTGACCACCCCCCAGTCCTTAACGATTACAAGCATACCCATAACCTGATGCAGCCACCACTATGCTTGAAAATATGGAGAGTGGTACTCAGTAATGTGTTATATTGGATTTCCCCCAAACATAACACTTTGTATTGAGAACAAAAAGTGAATTGCTTTGCTACATTTTTTACAGTATTATTTTAGTGCATTGTTGCAAACAGGATGCATGTTTTGGAATAAATGTATTCTGTACAGGCTTCCTTCTTTTTACTCTGTCAATTAGGTAAGTATTGTGGAGTAACTACAATTTTGTTGATCCATCTTCAGTTTCTCCTATCACAGCCATTAAACTCTGGAATTCTTTTACCAAATGTACCTTCTGCCCCTGCTTCCATTTAGCCAGGAAGCAGGTGCAGAAGGTAAATTTAATGAATAAGAAAAAGCAGATAAACAAAACAGGAGAAACGTACTGAAGGTAAACAAAACCAATACTGAGGCTACTGAGGGCTAAATAAAGGGAGAGTAATCAAGGTGACGATGAGATCCTGGTGTGCGTAACGATGGGGAGCAGGTGTGTGTAATGATGATTGCCAGGACCGGTGGTTAATAGACCGGCAACGTTGAGCGGGGGAGCGGGAGTAGGCGTGACAGTACCCCTCCGACTCGCGGATCGAGCCGCAGGACGACGCCGGCCAGGGGGATGGCCCCGAGGGTGAGGAACAGGCCGGTCCGGAAATCACAGACAATGTTGGGGTCCAGGATGTCGGCCACCGGGACCCAACAGCGCTCCTGGTGGGACCTGACGGCATAGGCAGGTGTCCCATCGATGTCCAGGGGACCACGAACCACCGGCCTGAGGAGGGAAACATGAAAAGAGGGTGATATCCAGTAGTTGATGGGGAGTTTTAATCGATATGTTACTTCATTGACCCTCCGGAGGACCTTGAAGGGCCCCACAAACCGGGGGCTCAGTTCCCGTCAGGGCAGGCGGAGTAGGAGGTTCCTGGTGGAGAGCCAGATGCGATCACCAGAATGGAACACGGCAGCCTCACTGCGGTGACGATGACTGAAGGAACCTTCCCAGCTCCTGGTTGGTCCTCTCCACCTGCCCTTTGGGCTGAGGCCGGCATCCAGATGTGAGGCTGGCCATGGCCCCCAGCTTCTCCAAGAAAGCTCTCCATACCCGAGACGTGAATTGGGGGCCACGGTCGGAGACGATGTCTTTCAGAAGGCCATAGTGCCAGAAGTCCTGCTGGAACAGTGCCTCAGCAACCTGGAGAGCAGTAGTGAGACCAGAGAGAGGGATAAAACGGCAGGATTTGTAGAATCTGTCCACAACAACCATAACAGTGGTGAAACCATCAGACGGGGGAAGATCAGTGATGAAATCTATAGACAGATGGGACCAAGGCCGCTGAGGCATGGAGAGGGGAAGAAGTTTCCCTGCTGGAGTGTGGCAGGGAGATTTGGTTTGGGCACATACAGAGCAGGAGTTGATGCAGCGAACAACATCCTGCGCAAAGGTGCCCACCAGTACTTTGCGGAGATGGATTGAAGGTCAACAGCCGATCCCTTACCTCCGTGGGGACGTAGATGCACGCAGGAGGGCAGGTAGCAGGTGCGGGTTCCCTCTCCAGAGCCTGGCAGATGTCCACGTCTATGTCCCAAAGCACGGGGGCAATGATTCTGGAGGGCGGAATGATGGGTGCACTCAGGACAGGAACCTTTCCTGAATCGTGGAGACGGGATAGGGCATTGGCTTTGATGTACTTTGAACCTGGGTAATATGACAGGGTGAAGTTGAAACGAGTGAAGAAAAGGGCCCACCTTGCTTGGCGCGGGTTCAGCCGTCTCACGGTCCATATGTCCTCCAGGTTCCGATGGTCAGTGAGGATGAGAAATGGGTCCTTGGCGCCCTCCAGCCAGTGTCTCCACTCCTCTGATGCCAACTTCACCGCCAGGAGCACCAGGTCGCCGACATCATAGTTCCTCTCTGCAGGAGAGAGTTTCTTAGAGTAGTATGCACATGGATACAATTTCTGTGGGTTACCTTGGTGTTGGGTCAGGACGGCCCCCATGCCCCCTTTTGAGGCATCCACCTCCACCACAAAGGGAAGCGTAGGATCTGGGTGTTTCAGCAACGGGGCTGATGTAAAACACCCCTTCAGTAGACGGAAGGTCTCATCTGGTGCAGGACTCCACACCAACTTATGGCACAGGCCTTGAAGAGAGAGGTAAGAGGAAAGGCGATAGAGCTGAAGTTCTTAATAAAGTGGCAGTAGAGGTTGGAAAACCCCTAAAACCATTGTAGTCCATTTATGGTGGTTAGGACTGGCCATGACCTGACTGCCCTGACTTTCCTCTCACCCATCACCTTCCTGATTACTTGCACTGCTCTCTCTTAGTATTGCAGTCGATTTCTGCCCACAGTCCCATTAGGAGCGCTCTCATTGGTTATGGTCTTACTGGCCTGGAGGTGATGGCAGATAACTGGCACCACTGACTGTCTGTCTGCTAGCCTGCCTGCCTGTCAATCACGACAGCTTACTGTGTGCTGTATAGCTACGCACAACTTCAAAATGCGTATCAGTCAGTGTTTTTATCCCCAAATAATTAATTTGGCCTCCGTTCTATTCAATGACACCAGACACAGAAAGAGCTGAAAGCAGATGTTGAGATGCATGTTGGATTAGTCCCGGTATTCCTGGGAGAAGGTTCTTGGAATTCCAAAGAAAAACATCCTGTCCTCCCTATAGCAGGCCCAGAGGAAGTCAAAGACGATCCTCAAAGTGCATCTCAAACCCCCAGACTTTCCACATATTTGAAGTATTCCAGCACTAGCACACCCTTTCAGGAGACTGAAAAGATTTGTCATGGGTCCTCAGACCCTCAAAAGGTTCTACAGCTGCACCGTTGAGAACATCCTGACTGGTTGCATCACTGCCTGGTATGGCAACTTCTTGGCCCCCGACCGCAAGGCACTATAGAGGGTAGTGCGTACGGCCCAGTGCATCACTGGGTCCAAGCTTCCTGCCATCCAGGTCCTCTATACCAGGCGGTGTCAGAGGAAGGCCCTAAAAATTGCCAAAGACTCCAGCCACCCTAGTCATAGACTGTTCTCTCTGCTCCATAACAACAAGCAGTACTGGAGCACCAAGTCTAGGTCCAAGAGGCTTCTACCCCCAAGCCATAAGACTCCTGAACACCTAATCAAATGGCTACCCAAACTATTTGCATTGCCCCCCCCCCCCCCCCCCCTTACACTGCTGCTACTCTCTGTTGTTATCATCTATGCATAGTCACTTTAATATCTCTACCTACATGTACATATTACCTCAACTAACCGGTGCCCCCCCACATTGACTCCGATACCCCCCTGTATATAGTCTCGTTATTGTTATTTTACTGCTGCTCTTCAATTACTTGTTACTTTTATTTCTTATTCATATTTGTTTTAAACTGCATTGTTGGTTAGGGGCTCGTAAGTAAGCATTTCACTGTAAGGTCTACACCTGTTGGATTCGGCGCATGTGACTAATTCAATTTGATTTGATTCAAATAATCACCATATCAAGCCCTTGATTAGTTGAATACATTTTGCTAGTGTTTGGGATTAACAAATATGTGGACTGCTGAGGGTCGGGTTGGTCTCCAAGGACCGGTTTGGGAAACACTGGAGTAACTTGATTAAAGCTGGAATCTAAGGTCAGTGACTACTACTGAACAGAGTGATGGAGCACATTCCCCAAATACACACAACCCCCATTCTGCTGTGGACGGCTCACGGCCCCCTGTGACACCTCATATAAAAGTGTGGCACTTAAAAAGGCAGAGCGCTAGCTAGGCTAACTGTCTCCTCAGACCCTGGCTTCATACCAGGACCTCTTTCTCACAGTGCTGTACTTTCATAGAGAGAGAGACCATCAGGGAAAACACAGACCAGCGTCCTCTGAGGAAACTGACCCTTATCACCCTGTTAAAACCCATCCAGAGTACAAACAAAGACTGTTACAAGGGAACATTACAGAACATCTCTGGTACACGTTTGTTCACTTTGCTTTTACACTGAGTGTTTCAATATGGAGCTGCAATCCATATTTTCTAGAGTTATATATACTGTGTTTGTGACCGACCATCTCTTTTCAGTCTTATGTTCCAACATTTGAAATGGCGTTTTTTTACATTGGATTTTAGTACAGACTCAGAGCTTCAAAATGGTATATCATACACTGTAGTTGGAGGAAACATGGGGAAGTAATGTTGGTTTAAATGTTGATAAATGTATAATCACATTTTGGAGAAAAAGACATTCAAACATTTTGCTGTGATTTTCTCACTTGCTCTACATTAATCTTTGGGAAACATATATTTTGAAAAGGAATACTTTCACCAAATTGCTAAAATGGATTCTCTGAAAAGGATCTCACAAGTTACCCCTGTAGGCAAACCATTTACAGTATTACATTTGCCTATTGCTGTATAATAAAGATAACCTTTCAGATTGAACAGCTACAGTGCTGTTCTTTGTTTACGCCCATTTAGCATAGTTCACACCCTCTAAAGCCTTAGACCCACCCATCTCTTAAAGAATTCACAATGGAACACATGCGACTGTGGCCATGTACTAAAGCAGTGAGGTAGTGCTTAAAAAAACGATAAAATATTTGAACTTCAAGTATTAAAGGTAGCAGCCTACAATGAGGAAAACATTTAAACATACAAACACATGAAGGCTTAGGTTAAAACACTATCTAGACCTAGGCCTATATCATAAGATCCTTTGAATAACTTTGGTTCAGGTCATGTTATAAACAAAGGAATCTAGCCTGAGATTATATTGCAAAAGTCCTGATCTTCTAAAAAAATATATGTTTGCCGGGTTGTGTCCAGTCCAGTTGATGCTTTTACATCTCTGGGAGGAAGGATGTCAGCATTGCACAGCAGCTGAAAATAGCTCTGAGTGAAAGCTCCTTTGCCACAACAAACCTTTTCACGTGTGAGTTCCAAATATCTCTAACGGTCACCCCAGCATGAGTTGTTTTATGCACCTGATGTCAGAATGCACACTGTTCCAAAATGTGATTGTTACGCAACAGGACAGTTAACCCACGCTGCCTGCTTAATATCTATAGACTATGATTATTTTCTAACAAGTTTTATTTTCTAACAACAGTTTGAATTGAGGTGTGTTCCGTCTCCTCATTAATTCACATAGAAGTAGCCCATTTCACTATTGCGAGATCAAGTATGCAGACATTTGCGCAGTCTTTCACAAACTTTTTCCCCCTGGTACATTTTCTGGCTGGCACTCGCATTGCCTTCATTGTTGTTTGTGAGTTCCTACCAAAGTAAGTGCCTTATTTTCTGTATATCGTGTTATCGTTTTTACTGTAGCATATAGTATGTATGTATGTAGCATAATGTAGTTCGTTTTATTCAAATGTTTTGAAATACTGGTGACAAATCATCCATTCTGATTATTGCATAGATTTTAATGGACATTTATGTGTGTAAAATACTTTTTGAAGGTTGCACTGATTATGATGAGCTAATGATAAACTATTTGCCAGCTAGTCATGGTGCCATGTTTGTTGACATTATACAATGCATTCTGGGTGCCACGTAAATGTCTGTCAGACCAAAGATATTATAACAAAATGAGGCAAAGGAATGGTTCATAAACTTCCAGAGATGAATGAAGGGAAGTGAATTATCGTAGACGACACACCCCCTTCAACATGCATACTGCAAACAGACCAAACTCATCTTGTCTCCTCTTCTTATCTTTGGTTTATGTGAAAAAACAAACATGGTGGCACGCACAAACTTTCCATGTCGAATTACTTTTGATTTTTAGAAAGAGTTTTACTCAATTATTTTGATCAAAGGTGAGCAAGAATAAATAAACTCAAACTCAAACACATGTTCAGGTATGTTGGCCACGCCCACTAATTGGCCAAACCTGATCTTAATGAGTGCTCGTTTCCTTTGAAATGGGGTCTGTTTGAATAGACAAAAATGAACAGCTTTGTACGAGTTCAAAAAAATACAGGGCATGCTAGCTCCATCCTGGTGATGCAGTAGACTAATCCCATGGATAGAGAGCAGAAGATCATAGGTTCAACGCCATGCCACAATAAAAATACATATTTTTATGATAAATGCCTAAACAAATTAATGTCCATGTGACCTATCTGTACTTGGAGTTGAAAACAAACTAAGATAGCAGTGTTATTAAAAGTCTTATTGAAACATGTTCTCAGAACAGTATTTAAATACATTCAAATAACTTATCATTTCAGTTCTCAGAAAGTTCATAAAACATTCTGTTTTAATGGTCAGGAAACGTATGGCTTCATTCCCAGAACCAATGGGAAACCAAAAACGTACGTTCCCACAACTTCCAAGGAACCAAATGTGCGAGCTGGGTAGTTTCTACAATAGGAGTCTACACCCTACGGTAGGCCTAGATGTGTAGAATCAAAGCCAGGTTCCCAAAGTTGTAGGCTATGCATCTTCCAACATTCACACTTTCAGAAATGATTTCGGAAAGATGTTAGGTCATAATCAAGAAAAGGTTTTGAAGCCTTTGAAGTGATTAAGTGATCAGTCTTTTGTGATGATGTTAACTGGACCTGGGCCCAGCTATTGCTGGCATGGAGCTTGCAGGCTGGTTTGGCATCGCTAGTAAAAGATCTTAGCCAATACCTTAGCCAATAAATAATCTTGTTATTTTCTCAATTGCAGCCTTCAATTATCTTAAAATGGTAGTTTCCTTTTCATAGTCCTATAAACTGAAGCAAGTTAAAGTTAGCCAAATTTGAAGCAATTATAAGCTGGCAATAGTGTATTTCCCAAAGGATTCCAAATACCAGTATAAGATCGTTTAAGATCCATCAGTATATAAATGCAGCATACTGTTAGGACAGTATCTCCAATCATATGAAAATGCAAGACTTATCTGCATTCTAGATATATTATGTGCCACAGAGCAGTAAGGAAAACTCACATGCAGTGGACTTGTGTGAATGCCATTATGTGTTAGAGAAAAAGTATGGAGCCAGATAGCTGCCAAAAGGTTGAATGTACGTATTGTTTGGATCGTAAAAAAATCTATACGTAAATTGTTAGGATCGTAAGAAAAGCCATGCGTGTAACATGAAACGTAACCGTTATATTAGATCTGTAAAAGTACAAACCCTATGTTACGACTATGAATGAACATTTACAAGTTCAATTCTTACTTTACGTCTCCCTTTCCTCGGTTACAGATAGGTTTTATAAGTACAAACTTTTGTCAGGAATGTGGCATTTGCAAAGGACAGGAACCGAGTGTAGCTAGTTGAAGTTAGCTAATCAATCAAGCAACTCTAGCCCAGACGTTAGAGTTGCTTTGCAGCTTCCGGTTTCATTTCCAAAATAAAACTCTAGATCTTGTTTTAGAAAGACATTCGATAACGACGTTATACCAGTAGACGGCGTAGTATTGGCTTGGGCCTTCAGCAAATTACTTATGTGAGAATGATACTATAAAAACACAGAACAACCTTGTCCAGAATAACCGCCTGAGCTGCAAAATAGAAAGTAAATATGATTTAAGCTAGGCCTATTCCACTATCTAAATATTCAATGCTGTTGTGTGTTATTTAATGGCCATATAATTGCATCATTTATTTTTATAGCCACGTGGGGCTACTGTGGTGACCATGTAACCTCACTAATGACACCTTTTCCAGTATTTGGGAGCATGGACTGTAGGCCTTATATTAGGCTTTTTGACTGTTGTATTTGCCAATTCCACTCTGTACAGTATGTAGACTTGTTATAGCCCTTTACGTTACACAAACCCATCACACAGATGCTATATCCATATCAATAAATGAAACAAAACAAAATATTGATTAAGTCTTGGCTATAACCTGTTCTGAGCGAAATAGCCAAGGGGTCCCAAATGGTCAAGACTATCTATAGCCTATTCTTATTGCCAGTACTGTTTTCCCTATCAGCCACTGCATGTGATTCTTCAACTATTTTGTTTAAAATGTATTTAGAGGCTATACTTGTAGCCTAGTGGTTAGCGCGTTGGGACAGTAACCGAAAGGTTGCTGGATTGAATCCCCAAGCTGACAAGGTACAAATCTGGCATTCTGCCCCTGAGCAAGGCAGTTAACCCACTGTTCCCCGTGTGCCGAAGACGTGGATGTCGATTAAGGCAGCCCCCCCACACCTCTCTGATTCAGGGGTGTTGGGATAAATGCGGTAGACACATTTCAGTTGAAGGCATTCAGTTGTACAACTGACTAGGTATCCCCCTTTCCCATATTTAGAGGCCTGTGAGCTAGGGTATCTTTTTAAGGGGCCTATAATAAAAACAGTTCCAAAAAAAAGTTAGAGAGTTATATTTTTTATAAAGAGTTATAAAATATTTCCGCAAGACACCAGTACCCAAAATTATAGCCTAAATTGTAATGCCTAAAATTTGAAGGCCTATTTCTTTATTTGGATAGGCCTAGATTAACGTTATAGGGCATCTTCTGAGGCTGAGGGGTGCTTTTCCAAAGGCTGTGGTACTGCATGGAGATCACAAGCTCTTCAACTGTGCAGCAGTGTCGCGAAGGAGGGAATAGCCTATACAGAGACTACCTAAGACCACTGCAAACAGAGTTATTGTGGGAATAAGCTTAAGCCAGACTTAGCCTACATTTAACCTCTCACTTGTTCATTTAAAAGTCTAGTTTATTAACTCAACCATTTAAAAAAACAAGCACACATAAAACTTGAAAAAGCCATACATGCATGAATAAAATCATCAAGGATAACACAATAAAGTCTGGGACTTATTTCCATTGTGGTCCTCTTGAGACAAGATGGCTAGGCAAGATCAAACACAGTTAAACACAGTATTGCATTATGATAATAAAACATAAAAACAAAGAAGAAGAATATGTATCTCATCATTGCAGTTACATCATAGGGGTTATTCATATGGGCACCAGAGACATCAAACAGAAGACATCAAACAAGCTGCCCAGAGAGGACGTTGTTTTTATGGGCAGAGGCAACTCTTTCCACTTTTATTATAAAAAATGTTTTTCACCTTTATTTAACCAGGTAGGCTAGTTGAGAACAAGTTCTCATTTACAACTGCGACCTGGCCAAGATAAAGCAAAGCAGTGCGACACATACAACAACACAGAGTTACACATGGAATAAACAAACATACAGTCAATAATACAGTAGAAAAAGTCTATATACAGTCTGTGCAAATGAGGTAGGTAAGATAAGGGAGGTAAGGCAATAAATAGGCCATGGTGGCAAAGTAATTACAATATAGCAATTAAACACTGGAGTGATAGATGTGCAAAAGATGAATGTGCAGGTAGAGATACTGGGGTGCAAAGGAGCAAGATAAATAAATAAATACAGTATGGGGATGTGGTAGTTGGATGGGCTATTTACAGATTGGCTATGTACAAGTGCAGTGATCTGTGAGCTGCTCTGACAGCTGGTGCTTAAAGTTAGTGAGGGAGACATGAGTCTCCAGCTTCAGTGATTTTTCCAGTTTGCAGTCATTGGCAGCAGAGAACTGGAAGGAAAGACTGCCAAAGGAGGAATTGGCATTGGGGGTGACCAGTGAAATATACCTGCTGGAGCGCGTGCTACGAGTGGGTGCTGCTATGGTGACCAGTGAGCTGACATAAGGCGGGGCTTTACCTAGCCAAGACTTGTAGATGACCTGGAGCCAGTGCGTTTGGCGACGGGTATAAAGCGAGGATACAGGTCGCAGTGGTGGGTAGTATATGGGGCGTTGGTGACAAAACGGATGGCACTGTGATAGACTGCATCCAGTTTGTTGAGTAGAGTGTTGAAGGCTATTTTGTAAATGACATTGCCGAAATCTAGGATCGGTAGGATGGTCAGTTTTACGAGGGTATGTTTGGCAGCATGAGTGAGGAATGTTTTGTTTTCGAAATAGGAAGCCGATTCTATATTTAATTTTGGATTGGAGATGCTTAATGTGAGTCTGGAAGGAGAGTTTACAGTCTAACCAGACACCTAGGTATTTGTAGTTGTCCACATATTCTAAGTCAGAACCGTCCAGAGTAGTGATGCTGGACGGGCGGGCAGGTGACGGCAGCAATCGGTTGAAGAGCATGCATTTAGTTTTACTTGCATTTAAGAGTAGTTGGAGGCCACGGAAGGAGAGTTGTATGGCAATGAAGCTCGTCTGGAGGTTTGTTAACACAGTGTCCAAAGAAGGGCCAGATGTATACAGAATGGTGTCGCCTGCGTAGAGGTGGATCAGAGAATCACCAGCAGCAAGAGCGACATCATTGATGTATACAGAGAAGAGAGTTCAGTGCAACAGTGCAGTTCAAGAAGAGTTAAAATATTTACCAAGTAGACTAAAATAAAAAGTAATAATAAAAAGTAACACAATAAGAATAACAATAACGAGGCTATATACAGGGGGCACCGGTACCGATTCAGACTGCGGGGGTACAGGTTAGTTGAGGTAATTTGTACATGTAGGTGGGGGTGAAGTGACTATGCATAAATAATAAACAGCGAGTAGCAGCAGTGTACAAAAAGGGGGGGGGGGGGGGTCAATGTAAATTGTCCGGTGGCGATTGTATTAATTGTTCAGCAGTCTTATGGCTGGGGGTAGAAGCTGTTGAGGAGCATTTTGGTACTAGACTAGGCACTCCAGTACCGCTTACCGTGCGGTAGCAGAGATAACCGTCTATAACTTTGGTGACTGGAGTCTCAGACAACTTTATGGGCTTACCTCTGACACCGCCTATTGTATAGGTCGTGGAAGGAAGGAAGCTTGGCCCCAGTGATGTACTGGGCCGTTCGCACTACTCTCTGTAGCACCTTACGGTCAGATACCGAGCAGTTGCCATACCAGGCGGTGATGCAACCGGTCAGGATGGTCTCGATGGTGCAGCTGTAGAACCTTTTGAAGATCTGGGGACCCATGACAATTTTTTTTCAGTCTCCTGAGGGGGAAAAGGTTTTGTCATGCCCTCTTCATGACTGTCTTTGTATGTTTGGACCATGATAGTCCGTTGGTGATGTGGACACCAAGGAACATGAAACTCTTGACCCGTTCCACTACAGCCCTGTCGATGTTAATGGGGCCTGTTCGGCCCTCCTTTTCCTGTCGTCCATGCTCAGCTTCTTTGTCTTGCTCACATTGAGGGAGAGGTGTTTGTCCTGGCACCACACTGCCAGTTCTATGACCTCCTCCCTATAGGCCGTCTCATCGTTGTCGGTGATCAGGCCTACCATTGTTGTGTCGTCAGCAAACTTAATGATGGTGTTGGAGTCGTGTTTGTCTAGGGTGTCCGGGAGGATGCTGTTGATGTGAGCCATGACCAGCCTTTCAAAGCACTTCATAGCTACCGACATGAGTGCCGCGGGGCGGTAATCATTTAGGCAGGTTACCTTCACTTCCTTGGGCACAGGGACTATGGTGGTCTGCTTGAAACATGTAAGTATTACAGACTCGGTCAGGGAGAGGTTGAAAATGTCAGTGAAGACACTTGCTTGTTGGTCAGTGCATGCTCTGAGTACACGTCCTGGTAATCCGTTTGGCCCACCGGCTTTGTGAATGTTGACCTGTTTAAAGGTTTTGTTCACATCGGCTACTGAGAGAGTTATCACACAATCATCCAGAGCAGCTGGTGCTCTCGTGCATGCTTCAGTGTTGCTTGCCTCGAAGCGAGCATAAAAGGCATTTAGCTCATCTGGTAGGCTTGCGTCACTGTGCAGCTCGCGTCTGGGTTTCCCTTTGTAATCCGTAATAGTTTTCAAGCCCTGCCACATTCGACGAGTGTCAGAGCCGTCAGAACTGAAAAAGTGTGTGCAAGCAAGGAGGCCTACAAACCTGACTCAGTTACACCAGCTCTGTCAGGAGGAATGGGCCAAAATTCACCCAACTTATTGTGGGAAGCTTGTGGAAGGCTACCCAAAACGTTTCACCCAAGTTAAACAATTTAAAGGCAATGCTACCAAATACTAATTGAGTGTATGTAAACTTCTGACCCACTGGGAATGTGATGAAAGAAATAAAAACTGAAATAAATTATTCTCTCTACTATTATTCTGACATTTCACATTCTTAAAATAAAGTGGTGATCCTAACTGACCGAAGACAGGGAATTTTTACTTGGATTAAATGTCAGGAATTGTGAAAAACTGAGTTTGAATGTATTTGGCTAAGGTGTATGTAAACTTCCGACTTCAACTGTATTTTGATAAGGTGCATGCATGGGGATGTCCACGTCACCCAGAGATATGTGCATGCTGTAGAGATACACCTAGTGGACTGAAACTTCACTGTTGTAGGCATAATACAGCTAGTGCTAGATAGACTTGTGCTGGCAAATAAATCCATGACATTAACACCCTAAATGTGAAGTAAACTCAACTGAGGAGTAATAGAGACTTTTAATTGAAAACGTGAAAGATACTTATTTTCCCGGTTTGCCTGAATTCTCTCTGACTTCCATTTTTTAAATTCTGTGGTAGGCTTGTTCGCGTAGCACTCCTCACATGCCGTTTGGTGTATGTTTTTTTTGTTGGTAAGATGAAACTGCCAAAACTCTGAAAGGGAAAGGGGGATACCTAGTCAGTTGTACAACTGAAAGCATTCAACTGAAATGTGTCTTCTGCATTTAACCCAACCCCTCAGAATCAGAAAGGTGCGGGGGGCTGTCTTAATTGACATCCACATCATCGGCGCCCGGGGAACAGTGGGTTAACTGCTTTGCTCAGGGGCAGAACGACAGATTTTTACCTTGTCAGCTCGGGGATTTTATCTAGCGACCTTTCGGTTACTGGCCCAACGCTCCTACCTGAAAGGTATTATTGTATGTCAGAATTGCAACACAAAATTTGTTCAAGCCTAAAATGTTAGTCCGTAATCGTATCCTGGTGTTTGTATGTTCACAGATGAAATTTCGCATTTACGTATCATGTTTCACACGCATGGAATTTTTTTACAATCCTAATGATACGTACGTTCAACCTTTTGTCAGCTATCTGGCTCCATAAAAAAGTCCTGTGACTTTCAATGTGTTGAGTGGATGAAGAACCAACAATTTTGACCAGTCAGAAAATTGCTAAAGACTTGGTTCAAAACTAATTGGACAGCATGGAAAAATGCACTTACTGTACTATGAGTCCCATTATGTACTGTATATTTAGGATAAGTGGTATGGCTTGAAATTTGAGTGAATAAACAGGCAACGTGCCGAAGTGATAGAAACCAATGTTAATTATTGCAATCGTATTAAAGACTACGCTTTTGCATGTTTTATTAGGGTATTATAGTACTCCTACAATGTAATATAATCTATAAAGTATTATTCTGGGAGGTTTCACCTTTAACACTATTATTTGACTAGCCAATGCTGTGTCAACAAATAGAATGGCACATAACACGCTCCAAAGCCAGTATCGTTGTCTGTGAGTCACAAGGTTATTCAGGGGTGAAACACATTTATCATTCTAGTATTCATCGACTTTCCCTAGACTTAGAGCATTGGCCTAGCATGCTAAATCCCTTGCAAGAAAGGTGTTGCGTTGGCCATGTAGATTTAGACATTTCTTGAGGAAGCCTTCATCCACTGAGGGACATCACTCTACTAGGAAAGGTGTCACTTGAAGCCCACTGTTAGTAAACCTAACTGTGATTGGCCCAGGGGGGTGAAGAGTGACCCGATGTTAGGATGAAGATTAAAGCCACATGAAACAGCATGGTGGGGAGTTTCAATCAGCTACAAGCATTTGTAGGGAGAGGAAATGTCCATTTAAAAGTGCTAGGACCAAACACCTTGTCTTTCACCACAGATTTCCACTCATGGGACCCGTCCAGGCAAAGACATCTAGGGAGTTGTATGTCTGACAGAGTAAGTCTTAGGCAAACATCACACCTGAGGTAAGGTACTGAGTGATAGCAACAGCTTCAGGCAGAGCTTGGAAGGCTGTCTCAAGGTGTGTTCCAGAAGTCAGGTCAATTATTCTCAAGAGTCAAGAGGTGAGCTATTGGGATCAGGGCATGTTGTTTTCTCCAAGTGTCCTCAGCTGTACAACTCCCCGGTGTGGAAATGATGAACAACATGAAATGTGTAATATGGCTTAATCAATGGTTTGAGTGATGCTCCATTTAAACGGGATAGTGTGTGTGCGCGCGCACATGCGCGCTTGTGTGTCTGACAAATAATGAATCTGTTTGAACATTTATAATCCAGCATGTTAGGAAGGTGTCTGAATAAGAACCCTTTTTTCAGGATTTTCTTTACAGCTGTGAGATCACACTTACATTAAACAGCCTGTCCCTCGTTCACTCGCTCTAAGTCTCATATTTGAAAATATTCTCCCATTGACATCAATGCATGACTAAGTGACAAAGTGAAAAAGTCAAACATTTGGAAATTATCAACTATGACCATCCCAACAGGGACCAATGGCCCAGCTAACAGTGATAGGTGTTCAAATCTACAAAAAAATACCCACATTCTGAGCTAGAAAAGCAAGGACATGGAAATGTTGCTGTTATAGGTTAGAATGATTTATTTTGGCACCCAAATAAATGGAGCTAGAACAACCGGAGTAATCACCATCAGAACCTCTCCCATTGTTCTAACAATCCCAGTATTCCGGTATCCATTCTCTGAACTCGGTTTAGGGACAGAAAAACTGGAGCACCACTTTGTTGTTCGATCAACAGTCCAAACTTCCTGAATCGCCACCATTCCCATTGATAACATTGTTGGCTGTCTGCAGAACTGATAGCGGCCCCCGTCAACTGACAAAGGAGTTTAATCATCAAACCTTGATAAGTCAAGTTCCAGGGAGTTTCACAATTACAAGAAACTTTGATGACGTGGCAGCAAGGTCTTAAGCACTGACATTGATGTCATCAAACTACACACACAGTACAGACATGTTGAGTACAGTGGCAGAATTGTACCATTGTTTTAAATGGAGGTGTTTGACTCAGAGAAACCCTGTGTACACAACTATCTAGTGACGTGTGTACTTACCATACTGGTATCTGGGTCCGTTGAATCCTGCAGGGCAATCACAGAGCTACGACGAGTCCTCTTGACACTGGCCATCGTTAAAGGACACTCCGGAACTGCAGACAGATGGAGGAGAGAGAAAAGTATTATAATTTATTTATTTATTTTTAAACTTTTGCCCTCAGAACAGCCTCAATTCGTTAGGGAATGGACTCTAGAAGGTGTCGAAAGCATTCCACAGGGATGCTGGCACATGTTGACTCCAATGCTTCCCAAAGTTGTGTCAAGTTTGCTGGATGTCCTTTGGGTTGTGGACCATCCTTGATACACACGGGAAACTGTTGAGCATGAAAAACCCAGCAGCGTTTCAGTTCTTGACACAAACCAGTGCGCCTGTCAGCTACAGTACTACCATACCAGTTTCAAAGGCACTTCAATCTTTTGTCTTGCCCATTCATCCTCTGACATGTCTCGATTGTTTCATGGCTTATATTTACTCAAATGTATGTCATGCCAATAGAGCAATTTGAATTTGTGAGAGAGAGATTCAGTTTCAACGTCTTTTATAGGGTTGCAGGTGTGATTGCAGGGAACAGTGAAAATCTCAGGCTCATGCAGGATTAAGTGAAATAAAATAATGAAAAAGGTAATAAAAAACTATAGAAATTGAAAGTACATCATAACTGTAGCAGTGTTGAATAAATAAATGGCAATTGGGTTGGAGGCAGAGTAAAGACTGTTGAGGGGGTGGGGGGAATGACCACAGGGGGAGCAGCATGACCATTGAGGGGGTGTGGGATAGATGGTCACAAGCCATCAACCAAAGCCGAGCAGCTTGAATTTTTGCACCAGCAGTGGCATAAAGTCACCCAACATCAATGTGAAAGATTGTTGGAGAGCATGCCAAGACGCATGAAAGCTGTGATTGAAAATCAGTGTTATTCCACCAGATATTGATTTCTGAACTCTTCCTAAGTTAAAACATTAGTATTGTGTTGTTTACAAATGAATATGAACTTATTTTCTTTGCATTATCCAGGTCTGACAACACAGCATATTTTTTGTTATTTTGACCAGTTGTCATTTTCTGCAAATAAATGCTCTAAATGACAATATTTTTATTTGGTATTTGGGAGAAATGTCATCAGTAGTTTATAGAATAAAACAAAAAATTTCATTTTACCCAAACACATACCTATAAATAGTAAAACCAGAGAAACTGATCATTTTGCAGTGGTCTCTTCATTATTTCCAGAGCTGTATATATTTTTTGCTCAGAGAAAGCTGGACTGTAGTATGTAGACCTTGCCAAGTTGCTCTGTAATTATTATTTAAATTACCTTTCTCTCGTCTCCTGTCTTTGTATTGGAATTTTTGGGGGGTAGATGTCAAGGTCTTTATACTGTCATTTTGAATAGCATTTATCAAATGCACGTGTCAACAATGAAAGTGTACAGTTGCTTATTTCAAAAGTATGTATGTCAGAACGCATTCGGCATCATGGCTGCAGGGATGAGGATTCTTGACGGAAACGCAGACTCAGTTCTTTGTGTGCACTGTGAACCAAAGTACTTTGTACTAAAATGTAGAGTTTTAATCTTGTTAATAAAATAAAACCTGATTCTGGTATGAATCAGTGTGCAATAAATTTGATTAGATCGTACTACACCACAAGTAGAAGAAAGCCTATAAAGTCTGTGGAACACAGCTCTTCTGTACGTTGTCAGCACTTGATCAAAATGTTACAGGCTTTGGTTTTTCCATTTGTTTTAATTCGATTTGAGTTATTAGGATCCCCATTATCCGACGCCAATGGCGACAGCTCGTCTTACTGGGGTCCGACGTATAACAAAAAAGACATTACAGACAAAATACTTCACAATTTACATACATTTAAAAGCACTAACATGTAGTGTGTGTGCACATCTCAGTTACACATACATGTCAGTACATACACACAACAAGTAGGTCACATGGGGGAGAGGCGTTGTGTCGTGAGGTGTTGCTTTATTTGTTTTTTGAAACCAGGTTTGCTGTCCACTTGCGCTATATAAGATGGAAGGGAGTTCTATGCACTCATAGCTCTGTATAATACTTTACATTTCCTAGAATTTGTTCTGGACCTGGGGACTGTGAAAATACCCTGGTGGGGTAAGAGAGAGAGAGAGAGAGTGTGTGTGTGTGTGTGTGTGTGTGTGTGTGTGTGTGTGTGTGTGTGTGTGTGTGTGTGTGTGTGTGAGTGAGTGAGTGAGTGAGTGAGTGAGTGAGTGAGTGAGTGAGTGAGTGAGTGAGTGAGTGTGTGAGTGTGTGAGTGAGTGAGTGAGTGAGTGAGTGAGTGAGTGAGTGAGTGAGTGAGTGAGTGAGTGAGTGAGTGAGTGTGTGTAAGTTGACTAGGCAAACGATTTGCTATTGCCAACACAATTTTCTTATGAAAACAGGAAGTGCGCTATATAAGATGGAAGGGAGTTCTATGCACTCATAGCTCTGTATAATACTTTACATTTCCTAGAATTTGTTCTGGACCTGGGGACTGTGAAAATACCCTGGTGGGGTAAGAGAGAGAGAGAGAGAGTGTGTGTGTGTGTGTGTGTGTGTGTGTGTGTGTGTGTGTGTGTGTGTGTGTGTGTGTGTGTGTGTGTGTGTGTGTGTGTGTGTGTGTGTGTGTGTGTGTGTGTGTGTGTGTGTGTGTGTGTGTGTGTGTGTGTGTGTGTGTGAGTGAGTGAGTGAGTGAGTGAGTGAGTGAGTGAGTGAGTGAGTGAGTGAGTGAGTGAGTGAGTGAGTGAGTGAGTGAGTGAGTGAGTGAGTGAGTGAGTGAGTGAGTGAGTGAGTGAGTGAGTGAGTGAGTGAGTGAGTGAGTGAGTGAGTGAGTGAGTGAGTGAGTGAGTGAGTGAGTGAGTGAGTGTGTGTAAGTTGACTAGGCAAACGATTTGCTATTGCCAACACAATTTTCTTATGAAAACAGGAAGTGACACAGTCAGTCTTTCCTCAACTCTTAGCCAAGAGAGTGGCATGCATAGTATTAATATTAACTCCCTTATACTTTGCTTGAAAAAATAAAAAACAAATACCCTACTATCCAACACCACGCTCACTAAAATAAAACATTTAATAAAAACCACCCTACTCCACTATTGAAATCTATTTAGTCCTACCTCAGGCCAACAACTTGAAAGGATGAGACACCAGCACTTAACACACCCTGTAACTCTTCTGACATCAAGTCACGCACAGCCAAATACCTCTCTGCAGCTGCCAACAACCTCTGTTTTCGGCAACTTACGTTACTGCCCTGCAGTACAGTTGATAACCATTGCAATGTTGGTTTATCCCTCTGTACTGGCACAGATCTACTACTCATTCTACTCCTCTCAGGATCCCTCCCCCTTGACCCATCTTCCTCTACTTTCTTCACTGCCTCAGCATACCACAACTTCTGCACTACTCTAACCCTGGTAACCTCAACCTGCCTCTCTCACACCGGGCATGTCTGATCCCCGGCCCCCTGGGCGCCCCTACAATTAACACATACCACTACTTTCCCCAATGCTACACATTCCTTTGTCTCATGCCCTTCTGCACACTTCTCACACCTAGGAACCTCCCTCCTACACACTGCTGCCACATGCCCATAAGCTTGACACCTGTAACAACGTAATGTACTCGGCACAAAAGCTCGTACAGGATAACTTATATATCCTAACATCACTTTGTCAGGCAAAGACAACATCAAAACTCAAAAGAACAGACGACTCATGTTTCACCACTCACGCCACTCTGTCTGAGTCACACCAAACGACGAGCATCACAAACACCGGAAATCTTCCCCAGTTGGTCAACTTTCACATTTACCACTACCCCAGTAATCACTCCTTTCAATGGTGCCCTTTTCTTGAGAGCAAAACAATTCACATCTCTTACCCCATTCGTTTAACGTGGAGTGCCTGCTCCCTCTGACCAGCAGAAACACAAACAATTATCACAAGACCACTTCTGATTACCCTCACCGATTCCACAGCACCCAACTTTGTTTTCACCCACCCTGAAACCACAAATGGATCAGCCAAAAGGCAAGAGTCCACTTTTTCCAAAAACTTCACTCCTACTATCACAGACTCGTCTTTATCCTGACCCTCGGTGCAAGCCTCGGGCTCTGAGAAAATCACCACACCTACCACCTCCGATTCTTCGCAATCATTCACTTCAATTTCTCCTCCTGTCTTCAGCTCACTCTGCTTACACTTTCTAGCATTCTTCTTTAACAAACCATCTCCCTTTTTTCCGCCATTTTTAACCAACTCAAGCTGACCCTCCCTCTCTCTCTCTAAGACCTCTTCTGCCTCTCTTTTTCCCTCCATTCCTCCTCCGTATTCCAAGTATATGTCTCCTTATAATAATACTGCACTTCCCGTGACATACATCTTGTTCTTGCCTTCTCAAGGCACACCATTTAACCGGCTCTCACAATTTCCGTACAATCAGCATGTAGCGCTCAACAGTGCATCCCAATTGTAAAGCAGCTGCTTCGTCTTGATGGTCTTCTTTATCAATAGCTACCGCAACGCTTTTCCATTTAAAACAGGCGCGCTCTTCCAACCACCATCCACCATTTGAGCCAGCCCCGAGCACCACAAAACACAGGGCTTTTATAGGAAATTACAGCCAATCCCCAGCTACCTGTCTGATTAGCTAACTTGCTGCAAGGGCGTCTGATCACACTAGCCCCGCAACCCACTTATCCACCAATCCATCTTGTGACATAACGTCAACATTGCCACAAAGTTCAACGTTCTTAGCAACCAAGACACCATTTTTGAAACATGTACCTGAACCTGTCCCAGGTCATGACCCTAGCTTAAGGTCAAGGGTGAGCGATGGGCCTAGTAACGCCAATTAACTGCTGCTGTGAGAATAGCATTACATGCCAGTGCGCTCTTCTCTCTCTCTCTCACACACACTGTGTGATGTAATGGGGGGAAAAGAGGGCTCAATTCAAATAATGAGGCTGAATATACCCCTGGAACTTGCTCAAAAACTAGTCTATGGTTGCGCTCACAAAATGCGTCCTCAATGCTAGCCTACACTACCACCTGGTGGACATGGAATGTACCATAGATGGATTCAAAAGTGTTTTCTTTTTTTATTATTACATTTACATTTACATTTAAGTCATTAAGCAGACGCTCTTATCCAGAGCGACTTACAAATTGGTGCATTCACCTTATGATATCCAGTGGAACAACCACTTTACAATAGTGCATCTAACTCTTTTAAGGGGGGGGGGGGGTTAGAAGGATTACTTTATCCTATCCTAGGTATTCCTTAAAGAGGTGGGGTTTCAGGTGTCTCCGGAAGGTGGTGATTGACTCCGCTGACCTGGCGTCGTGAGGGAGTTTGTTCCACCATTGGGGTGCCAGAGCAGCGAACAGTTTTGACTGGGCTGAGCGGGAACTGTACTTCCTCAGAGGTAGGGAGGCGAGCAGGCCAGAGGTGGATGAACGCAGTGCCCTTGTTTGGGTGTAGGGCCTGATCAGAGCCTGAAGGTACGGAGGTGCCGTTCCCCTCACAGCTCCGTAGGCAAGCACCATGGTCTTGTAGCGGATGCGAGCTTCAACTGGAAGCCAGTGGAGAGAGCGGAGGAGCGGGGTGACGTGAGAGAACTTGGGAAAGTTGAACACCAGACGGGCTGCGGCGTTCTGGATGAGTTGTAGGGGTTTAATGGCACAGGCAGGGAGCCCAGCCAACAGCGAGTTGCAGTAATCCAGACGGGAGATGACAAGTGCCTGGATTAGGACCTGCGCCGCTTCCTGCGTGAGGCAGGGTCGTACTCTGCGAATGTTGTAGAGCATGAACCTACAGGAACGGGTCACCGCCTTGATGTTAGTTGAGAACGACAGGGTGTTGTCCAGGATCACGCCAAGGTTCTTAGCACTCTGGGAGGAGGACACAATGGAGTTGTCAACCGTGATGGCGAGATCATGGAACGGGCAGTCCTTCCCCGGGAGGAAGAGCAGCTCCGTCTTGCCGAGGTTCAGCTTGAGGTGGTGATCCGTCATCCACACTGATATGTCTGCCAGACATGCAGAGATGCGATTCACCACCTGGTTATCAGAGGGGGGAAAGGAGAAGATTAATTGTGTGTCGTCTGCATAGCAATGATAGGAGAGACCATGTGAGGATATGACAGAGCCAAGTGACTTGGTGTATAGCGAGAATAGGAGAGGGCCTAGAACAGAGCCCTGGGGGACACCAGTGGTGAGAGCACGTGGTGCGGAGACAGATTCTCGCCACGCCACCTGGTAGGAGCGACCTGTCAGGTAGGACGCAATCCAAGCGTGGGCCGCGCCGGAGATGCCCAGCTCGGAGAGGGTGGAGAGGAGGATCTGATGGTTCACAGTATCAAAGTATCAAAATATGAAACCACGTTCATAATTATCCTCAATCTCTAAATGTTGGGAGTTCAGGCTTTATTTGAAAAGTTTAAGGTTACTTTATCAATAGATCATTTCATGAATTTTGGCCAGAGTAGGTGGCCAAGACTCAAAAAGGTTTATTCACAGCTGTCCCCCAGTATGAGACGTTAATGAAGCAATAATACAGACCAAATTGAAGTGTCTTGAATTTTGTTTGCGTGTTCAAAAAACAATTTTCAGTCAATAATATTTAATGGCTTTTAGAAAGTGCTCACAACTTGTGTCAGGTTGTGTCTTTAGTTTTGTTTGTGTGTTCTACAGTCTTATAAAGAGAGGGGTGACTGGGACACGCAATGTAACATCCATTACGTTTTTTTAGGAAAAGTGTTTGACAAACATGCACCTTACATCGGATCAGCTTGAAACTATCTCTGTAAAGCTAACTTTCATCAAGGTTTTATATGGTCTATAACTGGTGTGCGTGGCCAAAGAGCTCTATTTTCAACAAATGTAAATGCCTGGATTTAGCTAAACGGCGCTTGGTTTGGAACAGGTCCAATAGTCAGATGACATGAAAATAGAGCTCTTTGGCCACGCACACCAGTGGTGGGTTGTAAGAAATACAAAAACAAATACAAAAAAGGATTATATTTGTGTCTAAATTCAACTAGTAAAGTTTCATTTTGACATATATTATGATAAAAAAAATAACTATGGGTGTGTATACTATTCAGGCTACCTGTAATCCTAAGGAACTATGCCTTCTGATTACATTTGAAAAACATTTCAAATGACAACTAAATGTGTTATGACAGATGTTGATCATTACAACATTAAGATGTGATTGTATATTTCAGACTGTAACATTCATAACAGAGGGTGTTTTTTGTTTTTCAGCCAGCTTTTCCTTCTAAATGGCAATCCATGTTTTGACTTAAGACTTAAAAACACAGATTTTTGCTAATATGTTCAGTCTCCCCAAAACGCTTGTCCATTTCATGTAACATCCATATACACTACATGGCTGAAAGTATGTAGACACCTGCTCGTCAAATATCTCATTCGAAAATCATGGGCATTAATTTGGAGTTGGTACAAACCATCAACCAAGGCCAAAGGTGCTTGAATTTTTGCGCCAGGAGTGGCATAAAGTCACCCAACATCAAATGTGAAAGACTGGTGGAGGGCATGCCAAGATGCATGAAAGCTGTGATTGAAAATCAGGGTTATTCCACTAAATATTGTTTTCTGAACTCTTCCTAAGTTAAAACATTAGTATTGTGTTGTTTACAAATAAATATGAACTTATTTTCTTTGCATTATCCAGGTCTGACAACACTGCATTTTTTTGTTATTTTGACCAGTTGTCATTTTCTGCAAATAAATGCTCTAAATGACAATATTTTTATTTGGAATTTGGGAGAAATGTCGTCAGTAGTTTATAGAATAAAACAAAAAAATATATTTTACCCAAACACATACCTATAAATAGTAAAACCAGAGAAGCTGATAATTTTGCAGTGGTCTCTTAATTTTTTCCAGAGCTGTATATATTTTTTGCTCTGAGAAAGCTGGACTGTAGTATGTAGACCTTGCCAAGTTGCTCTGTAATGATTATTTAAATGACTTTTCTCTCGTCTCTCCTGCCTTTGTACTGGATTCTTTTTGTGGGGGGATTTCAAGGTCTTTATGTCTCTGGCCCCCTCCCAGTTAGGGGGAGTGATGAGCTCTACAGCAGAGTCTCACAACTCAATCGCTGGTTGAAAACTGTTTTCTGCCCCTCCCAAAAGATAGAATTTGTAGATAATTTGCCCTCTTTCTGGGACTCACCCACAAACAGGACCAAGCCTGGCCTGCTGAGGAGTGATGGACTACATCCTAGCTGGAGGGGTGCTCTCATCTTATCTACCAACATAGACAGCGCTCTAACTCCTCTAGCTCCACAATGAAATAGGGTGCAGGCCAGGCATCAGGCTGTTAGCCAGCCTGCCAGCTTAGTGGAGTCTGCCACTAGCACAGTCAGTGTAGTCAGCTCAGCTATCCCCATTGAGACCGTGTCTGTGCCTCGACCTAGGTTGGGCAAAACTAAACATGGCGGTGTTCGCTTTGGCAATCTCACTAGGATAAAGACCTCCTCCATTCCTGCCATTATTGAAAGAGATTGTGATACCTCACATCTCAAAATAGGGCTACTTAATGTTAGATCCCTCACTTCAAAGGCAGTTATAGTCAATGAACTAATCACTGATCATAATCTTGATGTGATTGGCCTGACTGAAACATGGCTTAAGCCTGATGAATTTACTGTGTTAAATGAGGCCTCACCTCCTGGTTACACTAGTGACCATATCCCCCATGCATCCCACAAAGGCGTAATGTTGCTTACATTTACGATAGATTTTTGTTTTTTGAACTTCTAGTCATGAGATCTATGCAGCCTACTCAATCACTTTTTATAGCTACTGTTTACAGGCCTCCTGGGCCATATACAGCGTTCCTCACTGAGTTCCCTGAATTCCTATCGGACCTTGTAGTCATAGCAGATAATATTCTAATTTGTGGTGATTTTAATATTCACATGGAAAAGTCCACAGACCCACTCCAAAAGGCTTTCGGAGCCATCATCGACTCAGTGGGTTTCAACATGTCTCTGGACCTACTCACTGTCACAGTCATACTCTGGACCTAGTTTTGTCCCATGGAATAAATGTTGTGGATCTTAATGTTTTTCCTCATAATCCTGGACTATCGGACCACCATTTTATTACGTTTGCAATTGCAACAAATAATCTGCTCAGACCCCAACCAAGGAGCATCAAAAGTCGTGCTATAAATTCTCAGACAACACAAATAATTCCTTGATGCCCTTCCAGACTCCCTCCGCCTACCCAAGGACGTCAGAGGACAAAAATCAGTTAACCACCTAACTGAGGAACTCAATTTAACCTTGCGCAATACCCTAGATGAAGTTGCACCCCTAAACTAAAAACATTTGTTATAAGAAACTAGCTCCCTGGTATACAGAAAATACCCAAGCTCTGAAGCAAGCTTCCAGAAAACTGGAACGGATATGGCGCCACACCAAACTGGAAGTCTTCCGACTAGCTTGGAAAGACAGTACCGTGCAGTATCGAAGAGCCCTCACTGCTGCTCGATCATCCTATTTTTCCAACTTAATTGAGGAAAATAAGAACACTCCGAAATTTATTTTTGATACTGTTGCAAAGCTAACTAAAAAGCAGCATTCCCCAAGTGAGGATGGCTTTCACTTCAGCAGTAATAAATTCATGAACTTCTTTGAGGAAAAGATCATGATCATTAGAAAGCAAATTACGAACTCCTCTTCAAATCTGCGTATTCCTCCAAAGCTCAGTTGTCCTGAGTCTGCACAACTCTGCAAGGACCTGGGATCAAGAGAGACACTTAAGTGTTTTAGTACTATATCTCTTGACACAATGATGAAAATAATCATGGCCTCTAAACCTTCAAGCTGCATACTGGACCCTATTCCAACTAAACTACTGAAAGAGCTGCTTCATGTGCTTGGCCCTCCTATGGTGAACATAATAAACGGCTCTCTATCCACCGGATGTGTACCAAACTCACTAAAAGTGGCAGTAATAAAGCCTCTCTTGAAAAAGCCAAACCTTGACCCAGAAAATATAAAAAACTATCAGCCTATATCGAATCTTCCATTCTTCTCAAGAAAAATTGAAAAAGCTGTTGCGCAGCAACTCACTGCCTTCCTGAAGACAAACAATGTATATGAAATGCTTCAGTCTGGTTTTAGACCCCATCATAGCACTGAGACTGCACTTGTGAAGGTGGTAAATGACCTTTTAATGGCGTCAGACCGAGGCTCTACATCTGTCCTCGTGCTCCTAGACCTTAGTGCTGCTTTTGATACCATCGATCACCACATTCTTTTGGAGAGATTGGAAACCCAAATTGGTCTACACGGACAAGTTCTGGCCTGGTTTAGATCTTATCTGTCGGAAAGATATCAGTTTGTCTCTGTGAATGGTTTGTCCTCTGACAAATCAACTGTACATTTCGGTGTTCCTCAAAGTTCCATTTTAGGACCACTATTGTTTTCACTATATATTTTACCTCTTGGGGATGTCATTCGAAAACAGATTGTTAACTTTCACTGCTATGCGGATGACACACAGCTGTACATTTCAATGAAACATGGTGAAGCCCCAAAATTGCCCTCGCTAGAAGCCTGTGTTTCAGACATAAGGAAGTGGATGGCTGCAAAAGTTCTACTTTTAAACTCGGACAAAACAGAGATGCTTGTTCTAGGTCCCAAGAAACTAAGAGATCTTCTGTTGAATCTGACAATTAATCTTGATGGTAGTAAAGTCGTCTCAAATAAAACTGTGAAGGACCTCGGCGTTACTCTGGACCCTGATCTCTCTTTTGACGAACATATCAAGATTGTTTCAAGGACAGCTTGTTTCCATCTACGTAACATTGCAAAAATCAGAAACTTTCTGTCCAAAAATGATGCAGAAAAATTCATCCATGCTTTTGTTACTTCTAGGTTAGACTACTGCAATGCTCTACTTTCCGGCTACCCGGATAAAGCACTAAACAAACTTCAGTTAGTGCTAAATACGGCTGCTAGAATCCTGACTAGAACCAAAAAATTTGATCATATTACTCCAGTGCTAGCCTCCCTACACTGGCTTCCTGTTAAGGCAAGGGCTGATTTCAAGGTTTTACTGCTAACCTACAAAGCATTACATGGGCTTGCTCCTACCTATCTTTCCGATTTGGTACTGACGTACATACCTACACGTATGCTACGGTTACAAGACGCAGGCCTCCTAATTGTCCCTAGAATTTCTAAGCAAACAGCTGGAGGCAGGGCTTTCTCCTATAGAGCTCCATTTTTATGGAATGGTCTGCCTACCCATGTGAGAGAGGCAGACTCGGTCTCAACCTTTAAGTCTTTACTGAAGACTCATCTCTTCAGTGGGTCATATGAATGAGTGTAGTCTGGCCCAGGAGTGTGAACGGAAAGGCTCTGGAGCAACGAACCGCCCTTGCTGTCTCTGCCTGGCCGGTTCCCTTCTCTCCACTGGGATTCTCTGCCGCTGAGTCACTGGCTTACTGGTGCTCTTTCATGCCGTCCCTAGGAGGGGTGCGTCACTTGGGTGGGTTGAATCACTGACGTGATCTTCCTGTCTGGGTTGGCGCCCCCCCTTGGGTTGTGCCATGGCGGAGATCTTTGTGGGCTATACTCGGGCCTTGTCTCAGGATGGTAAGTTGGTGGTTGAAAATATCCCTCTAGTGGTGTGGGGGCTGTGCTTTGGCAAAGTGGGTGGGGTTATATCCTTCCTGTTTGGCCCTGTCCGGGGGTATCATCGGATGGGACCACAGTGTCTCCTGACCCATCCTGTCTAAGCCTCCAGTATTTATGCTGCAGTAGTTTCTGTCGGGGGGCTAGGGTCAGTTTGTTATATCTGAAGTACTTCTCCTGTCTTATCCGGTGTCCTGTGTGAATTTAAGTATGCTCTCTCTAATTCTCTCTTTCTTTCTCTCTCTCGGAGGACCTGAGCCCTAGGACCATGCCTCAGGACTACCTGGCATGATGACTCCTTGCTGTCCCCAGTCCACCTGGCCTTGCTGCTGCTCCAGTTTCAACTGTTCTGCCTGCGGCTATGGAACCCTGACCTGTTCACCGGACGTGCTACCTGTCCCAGACCTGCTGTTTTCAACTCTCTAGAGACAGCAGGAGTGGTAGAGATACTCTTAATGATCGGCTATGAAAAGCCAACTGACATTTACACCTGAGGTGCTGACTTGCTGCACCCTCGACAACCACTGTGATTATTATTATTTGACCATGCTGGTCATTTATGAACATTTGAACATCTTGGCCATGTGCTGTTATAATCTCCACCCGGCACAGCCAGCAGAGGACTGGCCACCCCTCATAGCCTGGTTCCTCTCTAGGTTTCTTCCTAGGTTTTAGCCTTTCTAGGGAGTTTTTCCTAGCTTGCTGTTTGGGGTTTTAGGCTGGGTTTCTGTACAGCACTTTGAGATATCAGCTGATGTAAGAAGGGCTAAAAGAAATACATTTGATATGATGTGATTTATACTGTAAATTTGAATAGCATTTATCAAATGCATGTGTCAACAATGAAAGTGTACAGTTGCTTATGTTTTTCACTTTGGATGTACCGGAGTTAAAAGATTCATAAATGTAATGCATATGAAATGGAAAAGTAAAAAAAGAACAACAAGCATGTTTACCAAAGTAATTTGTTTGCAATGCCACTTATTTTTTTATATTTATAGACAGAATGATTCCATATTAATAGGCCTACACTCTTTCACTAAACCAAATATTCAACCCCAGGGGTTCTTCTTAACTGAACCAACATTTGTTCCATAAATAACCCGTAAGATGCTATTTATGAATTATTGCTACTAATAAAAAAAATACAATTTATAGCTAAGAATATAATAAACATACACTACATGTACAAAAGTATGTGGACACCTGCTCGTTGGACATCTCATTCCAAAATCATTGGTATTAATATTGAGTTGGGGCCCCCTTTGCTGTTATATTAGTGAGGTCGGGCACTGCTGTTGAGCGATTAGGCCTGGCTCGCAATCAGCGTTCCAATTCATCCCGAAGGTGTTCGATGTGGTTGAGGTCAGGGCTCAGTGTAGGCCAGTCAAGTTCATCCACACCAATCTCGACAAACCATTTCTGTATGGACATGACTTTGTGCACGGGTGCATTGTCATGCTGAATCAGAAAAGGGCCTTCCCCAAACTGTTGTCACAAAGTTGGAAGCACAGAATCGTCTAGAATGCTGTAGTGTTAAGATTTTCCTTCACTGGAACTAAGGGGCCTAGCCCGAACTATGAAAAACAGCCCCAGACCATTATTCCTCCTCCGCCAAACTTTACGCTTGGTATTGTGCATGGTGACCTTAGGCTTGTGTGTGGCTGCTCGGCCATGGGAACCCATTTCACGAAGCTCCAGACGAACAGTTATTGTGCTGACATTGCTTCCAGAGGCAGTTTGGAACTCAGTAGTGGGTGTTGCAACCAAGGACAGACGATTTTTACACGCTACGCGTTTCATCACTCAGTGGCCCCCTTCTGTGAGCTTGTGTGGCCTACCACTTTGTGGTTGAGCAGTTGTTGCTCCTAGAAGTTTCCACTTCACAATAACAGCACTTAGTTGACTGGGGCAGCTCTAGCAGGGCAGATATTTGACGAACTGACTTGTTGGAAAGGTGGCATCCTATGACGGTGCCACATTGAAAGTCACTGAGCTCTTCAGTATGGGCAGTTTTACTGCCAATGTTTGTCTATGGAGATTGTATGGCTGTGTGCTCGATTGTATACACCTGTCAGCAACGGGTGTGGCTGAAATAGCCGAATCTACTAATATGAAGGGGTGTGCACCACAGAAGGCTGCTGAGAGGAGGACAGCTCATAATAATGGCCGTAATGGAGCAAACAGAATGCCATCAAACACATGGATACTATGCGTTTGACGTATTTGATACAATTCCAGTGATTCCGCTCCAGCCATTACCAAAAGCCCGTCGTCCCATATTAAGGTGCCACTAACCTCCTGTGGTGTGCACATACTTTTGGCCATGTAGCTTTTTATTTATTTATTTATTATATTTACAAGTCTGCTTTTTGGGGTATACAGTCCCCCCAAGAGGTTCTATGGACACACACAGTATTCATGTATTCTCTGGTTCGTCCATTCTGTGTTACATTAAAGTTGTGATTTTGCGTGCAAATGTAATGTCCATAACACTGGAATGGCCCTAAAAAAACAAATACAAGCAGTATACTAAACTATCACACATGTACAAGAATAGCAAGCTCCTTCATCACATCAGCTTGAAGCATTTAATCAAGTTACTTGTTGAACCTCCATTCAACCAAAACTTCAATCACTTGCTTACTGCACAGCCCACGGTAGAGATATCGGTGTGAGTTATTTTCCAAACCAGAGGTAGAACTCACACTGAGGTTGTTTATGTGGCGTTCTGCGGTAGTGGTCCAGCTCCTGTCTGAAGGTCTCTGTTGAAGAGCAGCACAGGGTCCCCTGTCTCCATTAGGTGGGGCTCCTCTGTGGAGGTATGTGGCCCCCTCCAGAAAACCTCTCTCTGGCATTAGTGTTCAGCATAGATGGCTTCCTCCGAGGACCTCAACACCACCCCTCCCTCTATGTAGGGCAGTGGCTTGGAGAGGGTCGAACACTTCATAAGATGGAGAAAGTGGGTTTTGGGAGGGAGATGCAGGGGATCCTATCCATCATCAGGGAGGAGGGGGAGATCGGGGGCTGACATAGTCACTTTTGGCTTTACTCCCTGTGACATCACACCTACGAATCTTCATCCCACAGTAACTCACTGAAACTTCAAAAAAGCCCTGGGCTTCAAGGATAGGGAGGAACAGGATAGGGACTCTTTACTGAGCTCACAAACATCATGTTTAAGTTCAGAGCTCTCCTGCTTCAGGCTGCTCAGAGATCCTCTTATTCAGTTCAGAATTCTTAACTCCAATCTTCCTCTTTTGGAAGTCTGTCTCAAAACGTTGTATCATCAGAGACTACATATCAGAACCCGCTTCATCAGTAGTAGCCTAGATTCGATGGATACACGAGGATAAAATAGCTATTATTGTTGAAACTTTAAAAGCAATAAAAAACAATTTCAGTGTCGTAAAAATGATCATGCGACTGAACCAATTCCGACACTTCCGGTTTCTGTCATCAACATCATTTACGCTAATTTCAGTAAATCCAAAAGTGTCAACGATAGATTGGGGAGTTGCTTGAACAAAGTAATCCACTTCAACAAGGAATGAAATCTCACAACTGCTAGACACAAGCAACAAATGAGCAACAATTGCACTCATTGGACGTATTGCCACGATGTGAGAAACAAATGCAAAGTGTCGCCTAATTTGCATCGCAACAATGCTAGTTTGCAACCACCATAGCTAGCTAACGTTAAATAGTAACAGTTAGGTTGTTACAGTCAGTAGCTTGTTATTGTAAGCGTTGTTAGATTTGACAGTAAGCAAGGTTTGACATGGAATGTATGTTGCTCTTGGTCGGATAGCAACATAGCTAGTCATACAATATTTGAGTACCAGTTTACTAGTTAGCTAACTAGCTAGTAAAGAGTTAGCTACCAGTTTAGCTAATTTTCCCAGTGCGTTGCTAGCGAACGTTAGCTAGCTAGTTGTCAACAGGAAATACAACACTTAACACATTTAGCGAAATACTTTAAGTGGTAAACTAGCTAGTCTGTTAACGTTGGTTTTGGTCAGATTAGAATGGAGAACCAACTTTGACCGTCCATTTTGTTTGTTATTATCTAACGTAAGCTCGTTAGCTCATTAACACGAGTTGCAAACTTTAGTTATAGTGACTCTTAAGCCTAAATTCAAAATGTGGCTCCAGCAAAGACTAAAGGGCCTACCAGGTGTGCTGTCAAGCAGCTGGGCTAGAAGAATGCTCATTGGACTGCTGGTTTTCCTCATCTTCTACTGGTACCTTAGCTCAGAGGGCGCTTTGAGGTTGTTTAGTGGCTCAGGCCAATCAGGGGGGCCTGCCGTACAATGCCTCCAGACTGAGATCCACAGGTGGAAGTCACTGGTGGACCGGGGGGAGGGAATCTACAGCACTCCCCAGGAGAAAGCGGTCACGCCTTTTGTCTCAGGTAACGGCCATTTCCTGGTGGACATTGACTCCAACAGACTGTGGGTGGCCTCGTCCTCCCAGCCCGGCTCGGCCCCTGTCCACCAGACTGAGTATTCGCCCATAGTGGGTGTCCACCTCCCTGGGAAGCGGGCCGAGGCAAGTGCAACCATGCTCTGGTTCCGCAAAGGGGCTGTCCTGTCCGTCCACTGTGTCCTCCCGGGGGACAGCTCCGGGTCAGCCCGTGACTGCCTCACCGTCCGACAGGAGTTCATCGCCCACCGCAGCCGGCCCAACGTCTACCTCCAGAGGATCCACATCAACAACCCCTCGGAGCGGGCCGCCACCCTGGAGGTTTCCACTGAACCGTCCTTGTTCGGGAGCAAGTTCTCAGCCAGCGTGGAGAAGGTGGAGGACAAAGAGGTGGTGCTGTCGTCGGGCCGCGTGGTTCTGCCAGAGAAGAACCAGATATTGCTGGTGGTGGTGGCCACCAAGAAGCTGGGCAGCCGTATCCAGGTGGCGGCCAAGTCGGAGTACGCAGAAAGTGTGCTGTCGGTGGTGTGGACGTCGGAGCCCATTGAGTCGACCAAGTTGCAGGAGACCTTCACTAGGCTTAGAGAGGGGGCCAAGAAAGAGCTGGGTGAGCTGCTGAGGGCTAACATAGAAGATCTGGTCCAGGACCACCAACAGGCCTGGATGGACCTCTTCATCTCTGGTAAGTAAAAGTCAAAGCTGAGATGCCATGTCTTTTCTCTTTACAGTGCAAATACTGTGATATTTAGTAGAGGTCGACCGATTAATCGGAATGGCCGATTTAATTAGGGCCGATTTCAAGTTTTCATAACAGTCGGAAATCGGTATTTTTGGACGCCGATTTTGCCGATTTTTTTTTTTTTTTACACCTTTATTTAACTAGGCAAGTCAGTTAAGAACGCATTCTTATTTTCAATGACGGCCTAGGAACGGTGGGCTAACTGCCTTGTTCAGGGGCAGAACGACAGATTTTTACCTTGTCAGCTCAGGGATTCAATCTTGCAACCTTACGGTTAACTAGTCCAACGCTCTAACCACCTGCCTCACGAGGAGCCTGCCTGTTACGTGAATGCAGTAAGAAGCCAAGGTAAGTTGCTAGCTAGCATTAAACTTATCTTATAAAAAACAATCAATCAATCATAATCACTAGTTATAACTACACATGGTTGATGATATTACTAGTTTATCTAGCGTGTCCTGCGTTGCATATAATCGATGCGGTGCGCATTCGCGAAAAAGGACTCGTTGCTCCAACGTGTACCTAACCATAAACATCAATGCCTTTCTTAAAATCAATACACAAAAGTATATATTTTTAAACCTGCATATTTAGCTAAAAGAAATCCAGGTTAGCAGGCAATATTAACCAGGTGAAATTGTGTCACTTCTCTTGCGTTCATTGCACGCAGAGTCAGGGTATATGCAACAGTTTGGGCCGCCTGGCTCATTGCGAACTAATTTGCCAGAATTTTACGTAATTATGACATAACATTGAAGGTTGTGCAATGTAACAGGAATCTTTAGACTTATGGATGCCACCCGTTAGATAAAATACGGAACGGTTCCGTATTTCACTGAAAGAAGAAACGTTTTGTTTTCGAGATGATAGTTTCCGGATTCGACCATATTAATGACCTAAGACTCGTATTTCTGTGTGTTATTATGTTATAATTAAGTCTATGATTTGATATAGCAGTCTGACTGAGCGGTGGTAGGCACCAGCAGCCTCGTAAGCATTCATTCAAACAGCACTTTCGGTTGTTTTGCCAGCAGCTCTTCGCAATGCTTCAAGCATTGCGCTGTTTATGACTTCAAGCCTATCAACTCCCGAGATTAGGCTGGTGTAACCGATGTGAAATGGCTAGCTATTTAGCGGTGTGCGCGCTAATAGCGTTTCAAACGTCACTCGCTCTGAGACTTGGAGAAGTTGTTCCCCTTGCTCTGCATGGGTAACGCTGCTTCGAGGGTGGCTGTTGTCGATGTGTTCCTGGTTCGAGCCCAGGTAGCGGCGAGGAGAGGGATGGAAGCTATACTGTTACACTGGCAATACTAAAGTGCCTATAAGAACATCCAATAGTCAAAGGTATATGAAATACAAATCGTATAGAGAGAAATAGTCCTATAATTCCTATAATAACTACAACCTAAAACTTCTTACCTGGGAATATTGAAGACTCATGTTAAAAGGAACCACCAGCTTTCATATGTTCTCATGTTCAGAGCAAGGAACTTAAACGTTAGCTTTCTTACATGGCACATATTGCACTTTTACTTTCTTCTCCAACACTTTGTTTTTGCATTATTTAAACCAAATTGAACATGTTTCATTATTTATTTGAGGCTAAATTGATTTTATTGATGTATTATATTAAGTTAAAATAAGTGTTCATTCAGTATTGTTGTAATTGTCATTATTACAAATACATTTTTAAAATCGTCCGATTAATCAGTATCGGCTTTTTTGGTCCTCCAATAATCGGTATCGGCGTTAAAAAATCATAATCGGTCAACCTCTAGTATTTAGTATGTGAGTTTTCTCGTAGACTGTACAGGACAAAACAATGAATGGCTGGGTAGTTCCATTTGATTTCAATCACTTTTTGACTGCACACCTTTTGATTTGAATGAATATTTTGTTAAGCATCAATTATCAAAAAATGCGTAAATGTAATTTTCAAGTATGTTGTGGCTTAGACCCAATTTTATACCATCTAAGGTGTTTGTGTTGTGCCCACCATCGGTTGAGACTAAGCTTACGGGCTGCGTCTCGTAATATACAGCAGCATCGTACAGTGAAATATCAGAAGCCATTCACTTTCATTGGAAGGAAAGCGAGAGAAGCGGACTGGGCGGCGGGAACCGTTGAGCAATTTGAGGATGGGCGAGGGAGCTGAAAAGGGTTGGCCTAAAGTTGACAATAGATTAACTTTATGCAAATTCTCCACGATATTGTGGCGCAAGTGACCAATCGAAGCTCACCATGGCTTTCAGACCCTACTGGATTGCCTGACAATGGCTATTGATACCTAGCACTACCAAGCTTGTTTGCTAGCACCCACATGAGGGTGAAGCTAACGTGGCTAAGCGAGTATCGTTTGTATAGTTCAAACTAGGGTTGCAAAGGGTCTGAAACTTTCTGGTAAATTTCCAGCATCCCGGAGTCGCCTCTTCACTGTTGACGTTGAGACTGGTGTTTTGCGGGTACTATTTAAGCTGCCAGTTGAAGACTTGTGAGGTGTCTGTTTCTCAAACTAGACAATCTAATGTACTTGTCCTCTTGCTCAGTTGTGCACTGGGGCCTCCCACTCCTCTTTCTGGTTAAAGCCAGTTTGCGTTGTTCTGTGAATGGAGTAGTAAACAGCGTTGTACGAGATCTTCAGTTTCTTGGCAATTTCTCGCATGGAATAGCCTTCATTTCTCAGAAAAAGAATAGACTGACGAGTTTCAGAAAAAAGTTATTTGTTTCTGTCCATTTTGAGCCTGTAATCAATCGAACCCACAAATGCTGATGCTCCAGATACTAAACTAGTCTAAAAAAGGCCAGTTTTATTACTTCTTTAATCAGAACAACTGTTTTCAGCTGGGTTTTCTAATGCTCAATTTCTAATGCTCAATTAGCCTTTTAAAATGATCAACTTGGATTAGCTAACACAACGTGTCATTGGAACACAGGAGTGATGGTTGCTGATAATGGGCCTCTGTACGCCTATGTAGATATTCCATAAAAATCTGCCATTTCCAGCTACAATAGTGATTTACAACATTTGTATTTTTATTTTACTTAACCTTTATTTAACTAGACAAATTAGTTAATAACAAATTCTTAATTACAATGATGGCTTACCGGGGAACAGTTGGTTAACTGCCTTGTTCAAGGGCAGAATGACAGATTTTTACCTTGACAGCTCGGGGATTCGATCCAGCAACCTTTCGGTTACTGGCCCAACGCTCTAACCACTAGGCTACCTGTAACACTGTATTTCTGATCAATTTGATGTTATTTTAATGGACAAAAAAACAAGGCCATTTCAAAGTGACCCCAAACTTTTGAATGACAGTGTACATTTAAAAAAGTGTTTTTAGATCATTTACGTTAATGTTATTTAAACTTATTATTTAACTTTTTTACCTTGAAATTATAAAATAGTTTGGCAACCCTGTTTTGGAAGCTTGTAAATTATATGAAACTCAACCTTTTATCTTTTCCAGTGATGAAGACATGGATGCTTTATGGTAGGGTGGGGTATGCAAAATGGGTCAACTTTGAGCACCTCTATCCTAAATGTTTTGGCATTCAGGTCCAAAAAATTACTCTCTGACCACTTCTAACATGGAAAAATATGTATACATTTTTTTGTTCAAATCAAAAGGGGTGCAGTCAAAAAGAGATTGAAATCAAATGTAACAACCCGGATGATATTAACACAACCCAGTATTTACAAAAAATATAAGCATTCTATCTGATCATGATGAATGACTAAGCTAATGAATTATGTAGTTCTAGATAAAATGACTATGTAGCCATTTTCTGTTCCCACATCTACTGTGTGTGTCTCCTGCAGGGGTGGAGATGCGTAAGATCACAGACGCGCATACGCCGTCCAGCGCCACGGTCAACACCACGCTCTACTACGTCCTCTCGGCCTCGCCGGCACCCCTGCTCGACCGCCGTCTGGGCGCTGAAGAACGCGCCCGCCTGGAATCCAGCCTCAACTACGCCGACCACTGCTTTAGTGGGCATGCCACCATGCATGCCGATAACCTGTGGCCGGAGCGGGTCAGCAGTGTGGCCCAAGTCCTGCAGCTGGTCACCCTGTGGACCCTCACCCTGCAGAAGAGGGGTTGCAAGGTGCTTGTGGCGGCAGGTGCCCATGGCGTCATGCAGGGCGCCGTACTCAGCTTCGGAGGCCTCTCCTTCAACGAAAACCACCTGCAGTTCCAGGCGGACCCGGACGTGCTGCACAACAGCTATGCGCTGCGAGGCATCCACTACAACCAGGACCTGATCAACCTGGCTGTGCTTCTGGACGCCGAGGGCAAGCCCTTCCTGCACGTGTCGGTCAAGCCCTTCCTGCATGTGTCGGTCAAGCCCCAGGAGAAACCCGTAGCGCTGTACGCCTGCGAGGCGGGCTGCCTCAACGAGCCGGTGGAGCTGACGTCGTCAATGGTAGAGTCCAAGGGCCACGTGTTCCCGGTGATGGTGACGCAGCCCATCACACCACTGCTCTACATATCCACGGACCTGCGCCACCTGCAGGACCTGCGGCACACACTGCACCTCAAAGCCATCCTGGCACACGAGGAGCACATGGCCAAGCAGGACCCGGGCCTGCCCTTCCTCTTTTGGTTCGGCGTGGCTTCTCTCATCACCCTCTTCCACCTCTTCCTCTTCAAGCTCATCTACAATGAGTACTGCGGCCCCAGCGCCAAGCCCCTCTTCAGGAGCAAGGTATAATAACACAAACACAACAAACTGCTTTGAACTGATGAACAAAAAAAAACTGTCCAAATTGTGCTCTTCTCGCTTAGTTTTTTGTGTGTGGTGGAGAATTCCCTTTCACTTTCATTCCTCTTCGGGTGTCTTTCTCTGTCTCAGCAGGGACATAGTTTGGATGTGTGCTTGATGTTTTTTGGAGTGGATTTGCATAATTGCTGTGCTCTGCCTCGCCCTTTTTTTCTGCTCTCTTCCATACAAACAAGAACTTATTTGGTGATTTCTCATTTTCTGTGAAATTAATCAGTTTGTGAAGATATTTGATGACAAATGCTCTAATCGGAAAGTAAGGGACAATTTATTTTGCAATACATAGCCTATTAGGAATACATTCTAACATGAACCATGTACATTTTATTTGAAAACTTCTGTCATTGAACGCACCAGTGTTAGTCCTCATTTAAAGTGGTGGACCATCCCATTTCTGTTACTCAACATTTCACTACATGCAGTAATGCAAGTTGTTTTAATCCATCGATTTCCAAACCCTTACATATATTTCCAAATGTAGCCTATAGCATTTCCCGTCTGTGTGAAAGCAAACAAATCGTTTTTTTCCCCCAACCATAAGCCTCTAGTGTAGCTAATGTATGTTGTTTAAGTTGAGGTCACCCTCTTTTTAATCACTATACTGGTGCCTTGAAGTCTCTTCTCAATCAACAATGGTGTAAATGTGGGTTTCCAATCTTTTCAGTTCTGTTCGCTTCTATAGTAGCCTAGTTACTACCACCTCAATTTGATACACGGCATACTAATTTCGAGAGGTTTAAAGTATACTGAACAAAAATATAAACACCATGTTTTGGTCCCATGTTTCATGAGCTAAAATATAAGGTCCCAGAAATGTTCAGTACTCACAAAAAGCTTATTTCTCTCAATGTTGTGCACAAATTTGTTTACGGCCCTGTTAGTGAGCATTTCTTCTTTGCCAAGATAATCTATCCACCTGACAGGTGTGGCATATCAAGAAGCTGATTAAACAGCATGATCATTACATAGGTGCACCTTGTGCTGGGGGACAATAAAATGTGCCGTTTTGTCACACAACACAATGCCACAGACCTCGAGTTTTGAGGGAGCATGCAACTGGCATGCGGACTGCAGGAATGTCCAACAGAGCTGTTGCCAGAGAATTGAATGTTAATTTATTTACCATAAGCCGCCTCCAACGTCGTTTTAGAGAATTTGGCAGTACGTCCAACCGGTCTCACAACCGCAGACCACGTGTAACCACGCCAGCCCAGGACCTCCACGTCCGGCTTCTTCACCTGTGGGATCGTCTGAGGGGATGCTGAGTAGTATTTCTGCATGTAATAAAGCCCTTTTGTGGGGAAAAACTCATTCTGATTGGCTAAACCTGGCTCCCCAGTGGTTGGGCCTGGCTCCCCAGTGGGTGGGCCTATGCTCTCCCAGGCCCACCCATGGCTGTGCACTTGCCCAGTCATGTGAAATCCAAAGATTAGGGCCTAATGAATTGATTTCAATTGACTGGTTTCCTTATATGAACTGTAACTCAGGAAAATCTTTCAAATTGTTGCATTTTGCATTTATATTTTTGTTCAGTATAGGCTAGGCTAAGGAACTGTCTATGCTATGTCTCAAAATTAGAAAGAGAGACACCAAAACTGGAACACAAACGGATCCAACGAGGTGGTATAAACTTGTCCGGGAATTATCCAAAAGCTTCTTGATGCCTGTCTCCAATCATGTACAAATACCCATCTATCTAGAGCATTGGTTGCAAAATTAGATGTCTCTGTTTTAAAATAATGGGCATTACAAAGGAGGAACATTTCTACTGTAAGTGGTTGTCTTTGATTAGCTTTGACCGAGTGCTGCCAGTAATCCCTTTCACCATGTGACATTGTTTTGATTTGGCTGTTTTTTGGGATGGTGGTTTCTATTGATTCACTCTGACTAAATTAAGAAATTAAATTGACAGAAGGACTTGGTTCTCGCTGATATTCAGAGAGCTTGCTGTTTCTCATACCTATGTGTGGACAGGTATTTGGCCTATCCCCAACCGATTCCTTCTTGGTAGAAGCCCTGGTTTAAATGAGCTCTATTGTCGATTTGGGATTGGGGCGTCAGCCAGTAGGCGCTTGCTTCAGTAAACAGCCTTGCATTTCCTGTTTCCTCTTCTTGTTTGTAACCCTCCCCTTTAACCTCACCAGGTGACGAAGCCAAGTGAGGAAATGGAAGCTTAGGATGCAGCCATCACATCACAGGTGCAGAGTAGCAGCCAGCGATGGCAGCATGAGACAAATTACATTTCCATAAAGTGTGTTACTGTTCATGTCATTGTTTGTCAATGATTTGTATTGAGATGGTCAACAATGTTTATTTGACTTTCGACATGTTGGAGCTGAATTCAGAGAAAGAAGCTCACCTCACCTGATGACCTCTTTCATTGGCAAGGCTAACGAAAGTCTGTCACTGTTTACAATGCTTCCATTTGTTTTGGCTGGATGACCCCCTCGGTTTGAACGAAGAATAGGGATTCTATTTTTATGGTTCTAGACATAGCTTTGTTTTGTTTCTACCATATAGAATTCTGAAAAATGTCAGTTATCCCTTCACCTTTTTTCAAGATGGTGGAAACCTAACCCAAGCTACATACATATATTTTACCCTGCGATCATAACCAAGTGGGAAGGTGGTATTTACCACATACGACTGGGGAAAATCCACTTGAATGCCCCTCCATGGGTAATTACTAGAGGAAAACGTGTTTATCATCCCTGAGCTTCTACTTCTCCCACATGCTGACCTCTGACGTCACCAACTAAGGAAATGACCTCGATAACAGAATTTTGGGCAATTTAATCCAACAAAACATTATTTATAAAAAGCAATCTATTAATATTGTTTTTGAACACTATAATTTGATAAACTAAAAGTACAGCTATTATGCTGTGGTTGACTCAGCTTGTTGGCCATTAGCCAATCTGTGTTTGTCAATGAGTTCAATACATGTGAATACATCCAACTGGTATTTACGACTTCACATGTGGTTATCGCAGCTTTAAGAAATCATCTCCATTAAAAATGGATTGAGATGTTAACATTGACATTTAAATGAGCCATGGTTCTTTTAGTTGGTTTACTTAAATGGGTTTTGTAGCCTGTATGTTTCCAGTTTCCACTGCCACTTCACACTGTTCACTCTGACACATTAAACCAATAGAATTACATTTGGACATGTAGTAGATTTTTCTACTTCATATAGGCTACTCTTAACATTTAAATGTGTGGTTGCAGCACATTATGTTAATTAATCCACCATGATTTAGTGAATGAATGCACATTAACTTAACGTTGTTTAAATACTCCACAATTACTAGATAAACTGAGTTTCTACAACTGATTTATTGTGAAGTGTGACTTAATTGTTTTCTTCCGTTTTTGTGTGTTTTTTTGCATTTATTGTTCATCTTTGTTTATATAGCATTTTTAAGGGCTTTTTTCGAATCAGTTATTTTGTTTGTAACTAACTACTGAGTGTGCCTTAACAAGTTTAATTTATTCTGATTACACCTAGAATTTGGTTGGATTGTATTTGAATATTGTATGATAATGTGATTTGGGAGAAAATAAAAAAATGTATGTTGTAAGTTGATTTCAATTTGGATAAAAAATAAATGTATACAAAGATTTTGAATTAAGATGTAAATATGTTAAACAATTTCTGACAGTATACATTAACTTGTTTGTGAATTGAAAGTGAAATCTGTATTTCTAATCAAAGTTATTAGGCTCTATGCACGTGTGAAGGGGTTTTAATTAAATTGGTTTAATTACCAAAGGATGGTATATAGCTCTTAAACTACATGGTGTTTTCCACACAATTGAATGTCCTTTGCGTTCTCTCACCCCACCAAAAATAAAATGATATCAAAGATGGTCAAAACCCACAAGGCTTAATTAGTAATGCAACATGGGGTTTAAATGCATGACAAGAAGTATTTCTCTGATTTTCCTTTTATTATGGAGCAGACACTGAATTAGGCAAATCAATAACTTCATTCTAGTTATAATTTCCCTTGTTCCATTATTCGGCATACTGTAATTTCCCCTTATTTCCCTTTTTATTTAAGCATTCAAGAATAGATAAGCAGATATTCAAGGGTGGATGCAACTGTCATTGAGACCCATATACAACAAAAGCAATTACACACTATTCATTGAAGATGGAATATGCAGAAATCGCTCCTCCATTTCCTGGTTGCTAAAATTCAACTGGTTTTCCTCATTTCAGTTTGTGTGACAAAACAATCAAGTTTAGTGATGAGAATCATTGTACCATTTACACCGCTATTTTCCATAACCAAAAAAGTATTTTCAGCTGTTTGAAGCTGGAGTACAAAACCGAAAGTAGAAGATGCAAAAACTAAACTTACGCACGGGCAGGATAGAAATATTGCACATAGAACATGTCTACTTCTTACAGTTGCTTTCAGTGCGAATGACAGATGTATAACTCACATTTCTATGTGAATTTGGTTGGGTTTCCCAAAAAGGTACATATTGCAGATTTACTTCCCCACTTCATGGAAACACAAATGTTCAACTAATTTAGGAGATTTTCTGATAAAGGAAAACACAAATCATTAAATAAGCATGAAACTCAATAGGAGTCCATAGATTTGCGTGCAGATAAGATTATGCACAGCAGTAGCCAACTTGTTACCTCAAAATGTATGTTGGAACGAAATATATTGAGTGTAATAACACAGGATATTTTAACTATCTTAATTTGATGGGAAATTGTTGATTAGCCCGTTTTGTAGATTGTCAATATGAAAATGTATTTCAGAGAGAAGCAAGATAAATTGAGTTAGAATTTAATGTATTACTTTTTTCTGTTGAAAAGCCTTGGGTGAAATGAGGTGAGAGACTTTATTGGCATGTATTCCTCCCTTTGCAGAAATTAAACCACACAATTATCCAACACACGTCACTAGTTGCATCCTATTTATAAGCCTCCTATCTGAAAATCAGGAACAAGCAATATTGCGGGGCCAAATGACAGGTATTTTTGTAATAATTGTTCACATAATGTCTGCCTTCTATTCTCTTTAAATTGCATCATAACTTTGATATCCGCATTTTACTTTCGGACGACGAGTCCATGTCATCTTTGGAGTAACGTTACATGATAAAGGAATGCTTCGCATCCCTGACTCTGTACTCCGCTTCTCTGAAAATAATATTTACCAAAATTCAGAACAGCAGACATAAAAGGAGAGTCGCACCAACAACGCAAGAGGAAGCCGACGGCGAGTGCGTATATTTGCAGGCAATTGTGAGTATTGTTTTGTTAAATGTTAATAGCCTACAAACCTACAAAACCTTGGTTTACTTGTAAGCCTAGCTAAAGGGCTTATTTTTTTGTAAAAATCATGATAAATATCAACATTATATCCAACAAACAAATGCATTTCGTTTAACTTTTTTCCCACATTAAGTTTAAGCAGAACAATTAAACAAACGAATACCAATGTATTCACACAGGCTTATCTGTTGTTTTCGAGGATAAAAGCTATCTAGTTCACTTCCCTGGTTAGTCAGCCATGTTTGGTGTTGTCCATGGCGAGCCTGTCCTCATGTTAAGTGTACTTTTATATACTTGCTTATTTTCATGTGGTTTTCTTGTGTTTGTAAAGTGACTTTGGGTGTTATGAAAAGCGCTTAAAATAAAAAAGTATTATTAAACATAAACATGTATATCCCACTTTTATCTATTATGGTTGTAAAATTATAATTGCATTATTTAATAATCATATTTCATATTTACAATAAGTCTATTGCATTTTTTATTATGTAATCATAGATCCTTATCTAGGTATATATTTTTTTCGTATCTTTTTTTGTTGTTGCAGGTGCTCTCCGTGTCTTGGCAGTAACTGTACTGTTTGTCTGCTCTCGTTTCTGTCTCTGCTTGGCTCAGTCTCCGTTGACCTCCGCTCTAACTTGGACCTGCTGCGCGCCACAGAGGCCGCTGTCACCGAGCTGACTTCATGTAGGACCACGGCTATTCTCCAACTCATAGGGGAACTCCAAAACACGAGAAGTCTATGCACATGGTACAGGAGTAACGAGACAAGCCAAGAAAAGTGTACACGACCACTGACCGACATTTTACCAGTGATTATTAGATTTTGCACTGATATGGAGGGCCACAGAAACAGTCAGGGTCACCCATGCAGCGAGGAGTTGGTGGAGTTCTGCCAGAATCTGAGGGAAGATTTGACCAAATTTCTGAAGACAACATGGGGAGCTGAGGACAACACCAACAAGCCTGTGTTCTCCTTGACGATGGTCAGACTCCAGGACATAGACACAGGACATTAGTCAGGTCAAGAAGTTTTCAGACTGGAAAGATGTCCTCTCACTGAGACTGATGGTCACATTCCTGGAACTCAATCACCAGTTCAGTGAACTCTCTTCCATTAGAACCCAAGCTGACTTTCACGAGAAGTGGATCCACGCACTGAGCCGCTTAGCCTTTGCCCAGCTCTCATCAGAAACACTGCATGACTGTTGGATGGAAAACATTCACCTAAAGCTCAACCTGACCAACAGCCTCAAATTCGACGCGTACGTCTTCGACTCTGCCCCTTGGCAGATTTCAGCGTCTGACATGGTGGTCAAAGTGGGTGTCCTCACAGGCTCTCAGACTGGCTTCCAGGCCCTGAGGGACACCCATGTGGGTCTGCTGGCCGGGGCGGTGCCAGCAGATCGCTCTGTTGACATTGGCCTGCCTGATCTATCCACTGGTGCTGATGTCCTTCAAGCAGATGACGGAGTGGACCCAGAGAGAGGACCGAGGACCTGAAGCGCCAAAGACAACTGACCGAGGACCTCCTGCACCAGATGGTGCCCAAGTCGGTGGCCAAGCAGCTGAGGCAGCAGAAGCACGTGGAGGCAGAGAGCTACAAGAAGGTGGGTTTGATTGATCTGAGATGTGGGGCTTCAGTTCAATCATGTCGGGTCAATTCCATTTTGTGCTGTTCCATCAAGAGAATTTCTGTGTCATCATTACCCAATTGTCATACTTGAGTAAAAGTAAAGATAGCTTCATAGAAAATGACTCAAGTAAAAGTGAAAGTCACCCAGTAATAACTACTTGAGTAGAAGTCTGAAAGTATTTGATTCAGAATATACTGAATTAGCAAAATTAAATGTAATTAATCAAATATACTTAAGTACCAAAGTAAAAGTAGAAATTATTTAAAATTCCTTATATTAGATGGTACCATTTAATTGGTTTATTTATTTATTTACGGGGGCACAATACAACACTCAGACATAATTAACAAATTAAGTGTTTGTTTAGTGAGTCCGCCAGACCAAAGGCAGTAGGGATGACTGGGGATGTTCTCTTGATAAGTGAGTGAAATTGACTATTTCCTGCCCTGCTAAGCATTCAAAATGTAATGAGTACTTTTGGGTGTCAGGGAAAATGTATGGAGTAAAAAGTACATTATTTTCTTTAGGAATGTAGAAGTAAAAGTTGTCAAAAATATAAATACAGTGGGGCAAAAAAGTATTTAGTCAGCCACCAATTGTGCAAGTTCTCCCACTTAAAAAGATGAGAGAGGCCTGGAATTTTCATCATAGGTACACTTCAACTATGACAGACAAAATGAGGAAAAGAAATCCAGAAAATCACATTGTAGGATTTTTAATGAATTTATTTGCAAATTATGGTGAAAAATAAGTATTTGGTCAATAACAAAAGTTTATCTCAATACTTTGTTATATACCCTTTGTTGGCAATGACAGAGGTCAAATGTTTTCTGTAAGTCTTCACAAGGTTTTCACACACTGTTGCTGGTATTTTGGCCCATTCCTCCATGCAGATCTACTCTAGAGCAGTGATGTTTTGGGGCTGTTGCTGGGCAACACGGACTTTCAACTCCCTCCAAAGATTTTCTATGGGGTTGAGATCTGGAGACTGGCTAGGCCACTCCAGGACCTTGAAATGCTTCTTACGAAGCCACTCCTTCATTGCCCGAGCGGTGTGTTTGGGATCATTGTCATGCTGAAAGACCCAGCCACGTTTCATCTTCAATGCCCTTGCTGATGGAAGGAGGTTTTCACTCAAAATCTCACGATACATGGCCCCATTCATTCTTTCCTTTACACGGATCAGTCGTCCTGGTCCCTTTGCAGAAAAACAGGCCCAAAGCATGATGTTTCCACCCCCATGCTTCACAGTAGGTATGGTGTTCTTTGGATGCAACTCAGCATTCTTTGTCCTCCAAACACGACGAGTTGAGTTTTTACCAAAAAGTTATATTTTGGTTTCATCTGACCATATGACATTCTCCCAATCTTCTTCTGGATCATCCAAATGCTCTCTAGCAAACTTCAGACGGGCCTGGACATGTACTGGCTTAAGCAGGGGGACACGTCTGGCACTGCAGGATTTGAGTCCCTGGCGGCGTAGTGTTGTTACTGATGGTAGGCTTTGTTACTTTGGTCCCAGCTCTCTGCAGGTCATTCACTAGGTCCCCCCGTGTGGTTCTGGGATTTTTGCTCACCGTTCTTGTGATCATTTTGACCCCACGGGGTGAGATCTTGCGTGGAGCCCCAGATCAAGGGAGATTATCAGTGGTCTTGTATGTCTTCTATTTCCTAATAATTGCTCCCACAGTTGATTTCTTCAAACCAAGCTGCTTACCTATTGCAGATTCAGTCTTCCCAGCCTGGTGCAGGTCTACAATTTTGTTTCTGGTGTCCTTTGACAGCTCTTTGGTCTTGGCCATAGTGGAGTTTGGAGTGTGACTGTTTGAGGTTGTGGATAGGTGTCTTTTATACTGATAACAAGTTCAAACAGGTGCCATTAATACAGGTAACGAGTGGAGGACAGAGGAGCCTCTTAAAGATGAAGTTACAGGTCTGTGAGAGCCAGAAATCTTGCTTGTCTGTAGGTGACCAAATACTTATTTTCCACCAAAATTTGCAAATAAATTCATTAAAAATCCTACATTGTGATTTTCTGGATTGTGTTTTCTCATTTTGTCTGTCATAGTTGAAGTGTACCTATGATGAAAATTACAGGCCTCTCTCATCTTTTTAAGTGGGAGAACTTGCACAATTGGTGGCTGACTAAATACTTTTTTGCCCCACTGTATATACAGTGGGGAGAACAAGTATTTGATACACTTCCCAATTTTGCAGGTTTTCCTACTTACAAAGCATGTAGAGGTCTGTAATTTTTATCATAGGTACACTTCAACTGTGAGAGACGGAATCTAAAACAAAAATCCAGAAAATCACATTGTATGATTTTTAAATAATTAATTTGCATTTTATTGCATGACATAAGTATTTGATCACCTACCAACCAGTAAGAATTCCGGCTCTCACAGACCTGTTAGTTTTTCTTTAAGAAGCCCTCCTGTTCTCCACTCATTACCTGTATTAACTGCACCTGTTTGAACTCGTTACCTGTATAAAAGACACCTGTCCACACACAATCAAACAGATTCCAACCTCTCCACAATGGCCAAGACCAGAGAGCTGTGTAAGGACATCAGGGATAAAATTGTAGACCTGCACAAGGCTGGGATGGGCTACAGGACAATAGGCAAGCAGCTTGGTGAGAAGGAAACAACTGTTGGCGCAATTATTAGAAAATGGAAGAAGTTCAAGATGACGGTCAATCACCCTCGGTCTGGGGCTCCATGCAAGATTTCACCTCGTGGGGCATCAATGATCATGAGGAAGGTGAGGGATCAGCCCAGAACTACACGGCAGGACCTGGTCAATGACCTGAAGAGAGCTGGGACCACAGTCTCAAAGAAAACCATTAGTAACACACTACGCCGTCATGGATTAAAATCCTGCAGCGCACGCAAGGTCCCCCTGCTTAAGCCAGTGCATGTCCAGGCCTGTCTGAAGTTTGCCAATGACCATCTGGATGATCCAGAGGAGGAATGGGAGAAGGTCATGTGGTCTGATGAGACAAAAATAGAGCTTTTTGGTCTAACTCCACTCGCCGTGTTTGGAGGAAGAAGAAGTATGAGTACAACCCCAAGAACACCATCCCAACCGTGAAGCATGGAGGTGGAAACATCATTCTTTGGGGATGCTTTTCTGCAAAGGGGACAGGACGACTGCACCGTATTGAGGGGAGGATGGATGGGGCCATGTATCGCGAGATCTTGGCCAACAACCTCCTTCCCTCAGTAAGAGCATTGAAGATGGGTCGTGGCTGGGTCTTCCAGCATGACAACGACACAAAGCACACAGCCATGGCAACTAAGGAGTGGCTCCGTAAGAAGCATCTCAAGGTCCTGGAGTGGCCTAGCCAGTCTCCAGACCTGAACCCAATAGAAAATCTTTGGAGGGAGCTGAAACTCCGTATTGCCCAGCGACAGCCCCGAAACCTGAAGGATCTGGAGAAGATCTGTAGGGAGGAGTGGGCCAAAATCCCTGCTGCAGTGTGTGCAAACCTAGTCAAGAACTACAGGAAACGTATGATCTCTGTAATTGCAAACAAAGGTTTCTGTACCAAATATTAAGTTCTGCTTTTCTGATGTATCAAATACTTATGTCATGCAATAAAATGCAAATTAATTACTTAAAAATCATACAATGTGATTTTCTGGATTTTTGTTTTAGATTCCGTCTCTCACAGTTGAAATGTACCTATGATAAAAATTACAGACCTCTACATGCTTTGTAAGTAGGAAAACCTGCAAAATCGGCAGTGTATCAAATACTTGTTCTCCCCACTGTATATATTGCTTTTTGGAGAAATGTCTAGTTTCAGCCACTAAAATACTATTATTACTCTGAGCAAATCATTGGCTATTCATATCCTCTATATACTGTCTCCAGCGAAGTGGAGTGGAGATGCTCACATCATGACTGTTGAATGACTAAGTTACAGTTCGACAGCATGATCATCACCTCATTTATTTCATCTACTGAACATTATAACATCATTAGGATGCTTAGTAGGTCAACTGTCCTCACACTGACATAGAGGGGAGAAGTACTGTGTAATGAACTGTCAATAGACCCTGTGGATTTTCCCAGAGTGCCGGTGAAGTGTATAATTATTTGGGACCCATCCAAGCTCTCTAGCTAATTAACCTACAAGTCAAAAGTCATCAGATTACCTCTAATAAGTGCTTGAGAGATTTCTGTTCAAAGCAATGGAGGGAAATTTAATTTCCTGTTTTCTAATCCTTAGTGTGATTTGTGTTTGAGCTATTATGAAATAAAACAGCATTTCCCCTCTCAGAGTAAAAGGAAAAATAACACATATTGTCTGATCAGACACAAGAACTACAGTGTTCAGAAGGACAGCCTGGTGTGTCACTGGAACCCAAATCTTCCCAGCAAGAAGAAGACACTGGAGGGGAGCGACATTTCTATGGTGAATGTGAGTGCATTTATGAAAGAATGCAATACGATACAATTTTAAACTCCCTAGAGTCTATTGACACACTGGTGCGTCAATCTAAGTAACATAATAAAAAAATCCCAATCAAAATTCGTCAGTTTAAGCTAGAGATATCAGGGCTGCGTCTCAGTCCACCACATCCGCCTATGGAGAACCTCAGCATCTGCGGTGGAAGGTGGCTGAGCTACAGCTGTGTTTGTCAGACCATGAGACATCCCGAAAATCTGCCTTCTCACTAAAACATTGTTTTGGCCTACGTAGTAAAGGCGAAATTCAATATTTTATCATAACATTTTTTATATATTTTTTGATACCAAAAGGGGTCCTAAAATCAAATAGGGAAATGATCCCACCCCCCAACAGCTTAGACTTTTAGGAATGAATATATTGTAACAACCAGTGTAATGCTGCTAACCTGCCAACCACTGCTCCAACAGGGTTAACCCTGACCATCAAATTAAGATAATTGTAGGCTGCTCAAAGTGGAAAAAGGTTCCACTTGAAGGGTACATCTCAATAGTCTGAATTGGCCTCTTCTCCTTGATCCACACTGAGGACAACAAATAGCACCGTTGGCTATCCCCTCAAAAAGCATCTTAGTGGGAGTGGTAATCTAGGATCAGGTTCCCCCTGTCCATATAATCATAATTAATTGTATCTCGAAGGCAAAACTTATCCTAGATCATCACTGCTGAATACAGCCACTGTAGATGTGAAATAATTAAGCAATATGGGCAAAAATCCACCCTTCCCGCATGGCAAAGCAAATACTCCATCTTTAACCTAAGATCTACAGCAGTGCCTAGTTCGGATAGCGGCTAAGGGTGGATTTTGAGTTCAGAAATCATGTTAGTGAAACACTGGCTGTATAATGAATGGTACTGTGTATGAATAATGTAGCTTGTCAAGTGTAAGTTGTTCTGTCAAGGATGGTATTATTATAATTGTTTTATTAACTTTTATTTAACCAGGGAAACCCATTGAGAACAGGGTCTAATTTGCAATGGTGCCCTGAGAACAACAATTCACTACGCTACTACAATTACAACATTTGAAATAAATTGCGTTTTATTCAAAAGGGCAGTAGAAACAAATATACACTGAGTATACCGAACATTAGGAACACCTTACTCATATTGAGAGAGGGAGAGAGACTGACCGGCTGACCTGTGAGCATTCAGGTAATGTGTATGAATCATGTAGTTTATCAAGTGGTGGAAGTTGTTCTGTCAATATGCCACAAGGGGGCACAATTTGATCAAACTTGAGCCCTTTGCTAATGTACAAGCTCAGGGTGCATTACTAAATGGCTGTAGTTCTGTTTATCCTAAAACAAAACTTTATCATTCTCAGGATTCTGAAAATGAACAGCCTGAGTTGAGCAGCACTGAAATGAAACCTATAAAATCATTTGTGAGAGTAAGAGTATTATTTTTGGTTCAAGATGGACTGACATATCTGTTTATATGTGCACATTAAGCTCTACTAATTTTCTACTAATTTCTGATTACAGAAGTCCAAACCTTGAAGCTACTTCAAGTGGTCCAGACCTACACTACAAGACCAAAAATATGTGGACACCCGCTCGTCGAACATCTTATTCCAAAATCATGGGCATTAATATGGAGTTGGTCCCCCCCCTTTGCTGCAATAACAGCCTCTACTCTTCTGAGAAGGCTTTCCACTAGATGTTGGAACATTGCTGCAGGGACTTGTTGCCATTCAGCCGTAAGAGCATTAGTGAGGTCTGGCACTGATGTTGGGCGATTAGGCCTGGCACGCAGTTGGCGTTCCAATTCATTCCAAAGGTGCTCGATTGGGTTGAGGTCAGGGCTCTGTGCAGGCCAGTCAAGTTCTTCCACACCAATCTCGACAAACCATTTCTGTATTTACCTCGCTTTGTGCACTGGGGCATTGTCATGTTGAAACAGAAAAGGACCTTCCCAAACTTTTGCCACAAAGTTGGACGCACAGAATATTCTAGAATGTCATTGTTTTCTGTAGCGTTAAGATTTCCCTTAACTGGAACTAAGGGGCCTAGACCGAACCATGAAAAACAGCCCCAGACCATTATTCCTCCTCCACCAAACTTTACAGTTGGCACTATGCATTCGGGTAGTGAGTGTTGCAACCGAGGACAGACGTTTTTTATGCAATTCGGCACTCGGCTGTCCCATTCTGTGAGCTTGTGTGGCCTACCACTTCGCGGCTGAGCCGTTGTTGCTCCTATACATTTCCACTTCACAATAAGAGCACTTACAGTTGACCGGAGCTGCTCTAGCAGGGCAGAAATTTGACGAATTGACTTGTTGGAAAGGTGGCATCCTATGATGGTCCCACGTTGAAAGTCACTGAGTTCTTCAGTAAGGCCATTCTACAGACAATGTTTGTCTATGGAGATTGCAATGCTGTGTGCTCGATTTTATACATCTGTCAGCAACGGGTGTGGCTGAAATAGCCAAATCCACTCATTTGAAGGGGTGTACACATACTTATGTATATATTGTGTGTATAGTGTACATTTATAGACATCATTATTAAAACATGACAACTGGTCATGTTCAAGCTTGAAATCCAAGATACCCTGTGCGGGTTGAGAACGTGTCGTAGTGTGAGTCATTTATTTGAGTTAGATGGCTTTAGGGAGAATGACCTGGGCGATATTCATTTTGTCACACTGCAGCAAAATGTTTCAAATTGGTGTACAATGGAAAGCGTAAACAAGTGTTTTGTATTGGACAAGTTCAGATAGCACCTCACTGTTCAGGACCATTTGCTTCCATTTCGTGCCTAATGAATACGACCCTGCTATCTTTGCCAGGTGTACCACATGCTCCTGGGACTGGTGCTGCGGTGGGGTCCTGTAAACACTTTAACATTTTGCCACGTCCCAGGAGTGACACCCAGAGTGAGAGAGAGAAATGGGAGGGGTTCACTGTAACCGAAATAGCAAGAGACCCCTGTTTGACACACACAAACACACACGCACAGAGGCACAGCAGCACCAATCCAGTCTAGGCCAGCCATAAGTGACACGGTGACAGTTGGGTTAACAAAGATGGGGGCATAGGAAAAAGTCTTGTCCCGAGCTAAAATAAGTTTAACCTTTTTCAGATCGGGATACAACGATCTGAATTGAATGCACGTTATCTATGTATTCACATTAGCACTTAGCCATCCACTATAGTTCGCTATTGAAAAATATACATTTTATCCCAATGAGACTAACCAGTTGATTCCCATGACCGCTATATGAACACCTGCTGATGAGAGGTGATATTTACAAGAAGCTCTTGTCATATGGCCCAACAATGAATTGCCAGCTATCGGGGCCATTTTGAATGCCAAGCTTGTCATTTACTTAAATTACTGCTAGCAGCAGCCAGAGACTTGACATCTGACCTCTCAGTAACTGAGCTAAGTGTATGAACAACACAACACCTGATTGGCTGACTGGACCTGGTGACATAGGAATATTGACGGAGTTTATGCTGCGTTCGTAATCAAGTTCGGAATCAAGTGGTAAGTGGGAATTTACCACCATAGAGTTAGATAAAAGACCACCATTTTAAAGTAGTAAACTGGGTGGGCCTTCCTATTGGTAAAGGAAGGATCACATGATTCCATCCGGAACATCAGGAGGGATCAGCTAATCAATTATACTCCTGAGCAAACTTTCCGTAACTGTAGGTGGCAGTAAATCACCAACCTTTGCTTTATACCTGTTCAAACAACACATTTTAGCTGGCAGTATGCACTCTTTCAGTTTGTTGTACGAGAAAAAGAAAATGACGACTACAAAATTGAGAGGGCCTCAATGTCGCTGCCCGTGCGCTCACATACGCCATAATGGGACATATATAAAGTTTATATCTCTATCATGCTCTATGTTTACCACATATGACTGTAAAAAATATATTTCAATGGCCCTCAACTGGTAATTACTGGTGGGAAACTCGTCATTGAGCTCTATTTATGCCATCTCCATTTTGAACTAGTAAATTTTCTTCTTCTACTGCCATCTAGAGTTTTACATTAAAACTATAAGAAAATGTCATACAATTCCACGTGAATTCACAATGCAGCTGCGCTGCTGCCAGCAACGGTTTGAGTCTCGGTGCGTTGCACTTGTGCTACCACTCAGGGGTTGGAACAAAAATAAAGTCCTGAACCGGTTCAATCCCCCCAAAAAGTACTGGTTCTTTCTGTTCCTTTTTAAACTGATTATTTCAGATTTAGTTTGACATTAAATCACTATACTATGCTATGGAGCGGGCAAGCTATAGATCAGTGAAGTGTTTACATGCGCGATGGAAAGACAAGTGTCGGCCACAAGATGTAACAGAAATGTTGCAGGTGGGGAGAAAGCGGGTGGAGGAGGAGGCTTGGCTTGAAGCGCTGGGCATCTTGTGATCATAGGCATTATCTATTATCTATTTATTTACCGGTTTTCGGTTCTGTTCCCTGAACCGGTTCCAACCCCTGCTATTATTACTTTACCTCAAATCCTTCTCACAAAGTTTTCATTTCCTTTTCATTTAACTTCTCAACGTACTTCCATACAAGACTTCACTCTGCTGTTGGTTGCCTTTCTCTGCCATTTTTCAAATGACGTAGTGGTGGAGAGTCAACTCCAAAATAATTGATTCCTCGACTCTTTGCTTGTCTGCTCCCATTTCCATGTGTCAAGATTCGATTCCACTAGGAATCGACTCCTACGATTCAGTATTTTTGGAACAGAGGAGACTGATTAGTTGTCTCCGAGAACACAAACACTTGATTCTTTAGTGAGCTAGCGAGGGACAGAAAGAGAGGGGAGGGGCACAGTATAGGCAGGTCGGCCACCAGGCAGACGGAGTCAGAACCGTGCACTAGGGCTATCTATCAGCAATCAAAAGCTGTATCTCGCAATTTCTTGGCTTGCAATGTCTCGCAACTTCAGTAAAGCAGGGCCTATCATCAAAAAATAGGCTAGGATATTGAGATGAGTGAGATGCAACACTTCACTCTCACACAGTCACACACAGTATCTGTGCATGTCACACACAGTTTGCTTCATGCTGTTCCTAGCATGGTAGCCATCTCACCAAAACAGCAGAGAAGTTGAGCCTCAGGCTTTAACGCTATTAGTTGTTGTAGAAATTGACCCACTATGCTGTTTTTTTCTGCATCTACGTCAATTTCACACCCCTAATCTAGAGTGTGTTGTTTGAACAGGTATGAAGCCAAGGATGGTGATTTACTGCCACCTACAGTTATGGGGTGTTTGCTCACAATTTGGTGCATTTTGAGACGTGTAACTTGATGAAACTAATTTGAGATTTTATTTTACCTCATGCTAACATTAACATTGAGCAAATGTTCAACTTTAAAAAAAAAAAGCATGTTACCCCATCTCGGGAGGTTGAATGAAAGAAATACTATAGTACGTGCCTATTAAGTGCCAAATAAAGTAACAGGGTTGAGTTGACGATTACATCTTAAATCAGCCATAAATCCCCTTGTGACAGGGGAAGCTTGTTGAGTGCAACAGGGAGTGGCAATTGAATGTAAGCTTCACAAGAACAAATGAAATCGTTAACACATTTCTTGCCTGTCTATCTGTGGGTAACAGGGTTGACGTGTGACAATCGACCCACTGTTTACAATCACAAAACACCAGAAAACTCTGAAAAGAGTAGAACCAGCTTACCTGCTCTCACACTATGATTTGACTATTCAATGTTTCTTTAAAAAAAAAGGTTTTTGAAGAATAGTTTCACTGTATTAAAATGAGAGTTCAGTTCACGTAAAATGAGGGACAGTTTTTTTTTTTTACCTTATAATGAATCACAATCAAATGTAATAATTAATAATCTTCAGAAATGACTTTGTCAAAACAACAAAATAACTAGGGCTTTAAAATGATGGTGAAAACTTGGAGAAATGTTGTGGAGCAGATCTGATTTATGGAATTCTCCATATGGTCTATATTAAAGAGCATTTCATTGAATATAACAGGCTTTTAAAATTCAATATTGTTTTAAAATTTCAAAGGGATCCAAAGGCACTCATTTCGTAGAACAACCCTTGTTTACCACAGTGAGCAACATACCTGCTGCCGCGTTATTTATCCATACAAATAAGGGACTGGGAGTAATGGAAACTAGCCGTTCAGAGTGTAATGTTGACTGCTGTTGTTGAAGAGGAAAATGATAAAAATGCATGCTCTTCTGGCCTGTCTAAGGGGAAGTCGCTCAGTTCTGCCTCAAGGGCAAGACTCATGACAATAAATGTCAACCTGCGTTTATTATGCTGATACTTCATACCACAGTAACGTGTCCCAACGATCAACTTGAACAAATTAAGCCATTTGATAGAAAAGGCTCTCAAAGAAGTCAAGATGGGCCTTTACCTTTCCATCTCTAATCCTCCCTCCGACGCCCCCTCTAATACCCGGAGAGCCGAGGCGATGTCATACCACACTCACTGGCAGTGGCCTGATAATAAAGGTGTCACGGGGGGGACAGCGTGATGACGGCCCTCTCTCTGCTCGCTCTTGTATTACCTCTATACATCTCTTTCTGTCTCTCTCCCTCTATTTCTCTCTCACTCTGTTTCTTTCTCTCTCTTTCATCTTCTCTCTCTGTCTCCTGACCCCAGGTGCTGACACAGACACCTTGCTGCCATCTACGTCATATGCACACCTCTGTGTGACTGCTATATTATATTATATTATATGACATTGTTTCACGTACGTCCTCTAAAACGGGTCCAATGTTGTATAAGTCTACAACAGAACCTACTGAGGGACCAGTGAAAAGGTATTCCATTTTCAGGAGATATCACTGTTACTTCTCAGTGCTTAGTGCTCCATGCCCTGCATACATATCTTAATGCTTCTCTGCTTTAAAAAGGTAACTGTTCTTCTAAAAGTGAGAAATTTGTCTAAATGATTTTCTCTACTGCAGACCTCTGTTCCAGTCATCAGGCTCCATGTGTGACGTTCTGGCATAAAGTTGTGAAACGCATTCCATCCCAAAAATGTCAGTGGTGCTGTGAAGATAGGGCGAGCCGAAACACAACCCTGTGTCTGACTCAGGGTCCCAACACAGGAACCAGGGCCCGGGAGTGTGTTCAGAAATAATGAAACAGAAAACTATTTGAAAAAGGAAAACAAAAATGTGCATATTCATTGGACACTTTACAGGTAGTACATCCTTTTTTAAAGTGTTTTCCAATTAAATGCACATTTTCCCATCTCAAGAGGTGAAATAAATAAATGACGTAAGTAAGTGTCTTTTAAGTGCCAAATAAAGTAACAGGGTTGATGATTTCATCTTAAATCAGCCATAAATCTCCTTGTGACAGGGGGAAGAATGGCACCGGAGGAGATGGCTGCCGTTTTATGAACTCCTAACCAATTGTGCTATTGTGTGTGTTTTTTCGCATTATTTGTAACTTATTTTGTACATAATGTTTCTGCTACCATCTCTTATGAGCTTCTGGATATCAGGACAGCGATTACTCACCTCGTACTGGACAAAAAAAATTTATTTAACGAGTCGGACGCGAAGGATTTACTTCCCTGTGATTCGCATGAGAAAGAGGCAGAGATATCAGGGACGTAGGTCGGGGGTGTCTTGTAAGGATCCCACGGCGAGTGGGTAATCTGTCTCTACCATCAGTCCTATTAGCCAACGTACAATCATTGGATAACAAAATAGACGAAACACGATCACGAATATCCTACCAACGGGACATTAAAAACTATTATTTCTTATATTTTAACGAGTCGTGGCTGAACGACGACATGGATAACATACAGCTGGCGGGGTTTACGCTGCATCGGCAAGATAGAACAGCTGCCTCCGGTAAGACAAGTGGCAGTCTGTGAATATGTGACCCGTTTCAGGAAACTAGGCGTATGTCGCAAGTCACGACTTCACAGGAGAGCCATTTGAACATATATTTTTTTTTTTATCTAAATGCGTTTTTTGGCAGAAATGCCTTCTGGAAGATGTGAACTTTCATGTGCCTTAATAACAAACTTGTATGCCATCTGTAAATTAAATTATGAGCCTTGTTGGTAAAGCCACAGAAAAAGCCAGCAACCTTCCCACCAGCCATGATTGGCTGAGATACTGAGTGGGCTGGACATGCCAAGAGAGGAGTTCGGATTGGTCTGCCATATAGAAGACTTCTGTCTATTTGAGCTGATCAATCTGTGTTGGTAATCCTGTCGAGCACGGCTTTTTTTAAATTATCGTGTAGTGGAGCTGCATAAGTGTTGCTCTCCCAGAGCCGTTTGCTTTGGTAGTTGGAACCTAATGTTAGCTAGGTAACATTGAACCTGTTTGGTTAGCTCCCAGCAGATTCATGCAGGGTGTAACGACATGATTTGGCACTATGTTCATTGTAGTTTAACTAGCTAACGTTAGCTGGCTGTCTCATTAGCTAATGTTACGTGACATGTGTGATCTTACAAGTTGTTTACCTAGCTAGGTTCATTGTTTACTTAGCTAGCTAGCTACATGTCTTAAGCTAAAGTGTACTGTTAACATGCTAGCTAACGTTAGCTGGCTGGCTCCCTAGCTAACGTTACGTGTATGATGTTATTAATCATATCCCAGAGCCGGTTGTTTGGCTAGTTAGAGCCTAATGTTAGCTAACATTGAACCTGGTTGGTTAGCTCCCAGCATATTCATGCAGGGTAGTAACGACATGATTTGGCACTATATTCATTGTTGTTTAACTAGCTAACGTTAGCTGGCTGGCTCGTTAACTAACATTACATGACGTGTGTGATCTTACACGTTGGTTACCTAGCTAGGTTCATTGTTTACCTAGCTAGCTAGCTACATGTCTTAAGCTAAAGTGAACAACACCCGTTGAATATGGCCGGTGTCAGTAAACGTTGGCAAAAAAGCGTAATGACATTTTTTCCAGCGGGGCTGGTTAGGCTGTTTTCATGTTATCCAGAGGTAAACAAATCATCAGCTGGAGCGTCAAGTGTGCACTCTGAGAGCGCTCCGAGATGGGTGGGGCTAAAGCTTAAGAGGGTGTGAATGATGCTGAATGGGTGTAGACAAAGGAGAGCTCTTCACTAGATACCAAAACATTCAAAGGCCATTTTCTCAAATGTGAGTTTACAAGTTTAGCAACTTTCAAAGCATAATTACTTTCCCATTGTTCCTCAAAATGCAGTGTATGACATACAATTTTGTAGCTCTGAGTCTCTACTTTTATCCAATGTAAAAAACACACTTTCAAATCTTGCTACATAAGACCAAATCCAGGTGGTGAGTCACATATTTCTAAACAACAGCTGGTGCAGAAATCTAATATTAAGGAAGTCTCGAGGTTTTGCTCGCCTGAGTTAATGTGGTCTACAGCTTATCATCATCTGTATTTTTTGTAGCTTTTTACACACTACCACAGACCGATGCTTGCACTAAAACCGCACACAATGAGATGTATACCGCCATAAGCAAACAAGAAAACGCTGATCCAGAGGCGGCGCTCCTAGTGGCCGGGGACTTTAATACAGGGAAACTTAAATCCATTTTACCTCATTTCTACCAGCATGTTAAATGTGTAACCAGAAGAAAAAAAACTCTAGACCACCTTTACTCCACACAGAGAGACGCGTTCAAAGCTCTCCCTCGGAATATGTTCCGGGATTCTTCCGATGGCATTGAGGAGTACACCACATCAGTCTCTGGCTTCATAAATTAGTGCATTGATGACGTCCCCACAGTGACTGTACGTACAGTTGAAGTAGGAAGTTTGCATACACTTAGGTTGGAGTCATTAAAACTCGTTTTTCAACCACTTCACAAATTTCTTGTTAACAAACTATAGCATTGGTAACATTTCAGGTGTTGATTCAGGAGTTAAATTCACCCTGTAAGAGTGAAATTAACACTCAATGGTGTAAAATAACACCCAGTGTTGGTGTTAATAACTAGAGTTATTGTTTTACACTGTGGAGAGTAAAACAGCCACATCAAAACCATGCCCATCATTATCATATTTCCCAGCATGCTCTATTGCAGGTAAATGTTTTTGTATTGTTTTTAATATCTGTGTCTTTGCATATACAGTTGAAGTCGGAAATTTACACACACTTAGGTTGGAGTTATTAAAACTCGTTTTTCAACCCCTCCACAAATTTCTTGTTAACAAACTATAGTTTTGGCAAGTCGGGTAGGACATCTACTTTGTGCATGACACAAGTCATTTTTTCAACAATTGTTTACAGACAGATTATTTCACTTATAATTCACTGTATCACAATTCCAGTGGGTCAGACGTTCACATACACTAAGTTGACTGTGCGTTTAAACAGCTTGGAAAATTCCAGAAAATTATGTGATGGCTTTAGAAGCTTCTGATAGGCTAATTGACATCATTTGAGTCAATTGGAGGTGTACCTGTGGATGTATTTCAAGGCCTACCTTCAAACTCAGTGCCTCTTTGCTTGACATCATGGGGAAATCAAAAGAAATCAGCCAAGACCTCAGAAAAAAATTGTAGACCTCCACAAGTCTGGTTCATCCATGGGAGCAATTTCCAAACGCCTGAAGGTACCATGTTCATCTGTACAAACAATAGTACATAAGTATAAACACCATGGGACCACGCAGCCGTCATACTGCTCAGGAAGGAGACGCGTTCTGTCTCCTAGAAGTGAGTGAGGGCCAGTTGACATTACTCTCTGTCACACTAGGTGAGAGCAAAAAATGTCGCCTGAAATTGTTGTGGTAAGCCTACCGTTTGTAAAACACCAACAAAAAGACGTCTGGATAGGACCAAAAAAGAAGTCCAAAAGACAACAGCTCGTGATTACTGGGGTATAGCCTACCATATCTCCCCAAATGAATTTTATGAATGCCCATCCATGTGGTAGGCCCACCATTTGTAAAACAGGCCGTTGCATTAGCTTTATTAGTCCTGATTCCTGTGACTAATCAATTTGACTATTTAAGCTCTGAATATCAGCTACCCAACTTTATCAGGAGTTATTGAGTTATTATTATTGGCAATGTGTTTACACAGCGGGAAATGCAGAAGTATTTTTGTTTTGTTGCTATGATCAGCTTGTCAAAAATGGACGGATACACACTTGAAACCACTGATCATGACAATGGGGCGAAACCCCTTGACAACAGTTGTGATTGTCCATTCCATATTGTCCATTTTACTTTGAGCTGTCCTGTTTTTAGGATACGTTGTTTGTTAACATGACAGCGCATTTTTTATTTGATTGGATGCCATTTCTTTTTTCGGAGAAACCTGCATGATGTAAAATGTGTCTGTCTCATTACATTGTCATTCATTTTATCTCCAGCCTGTAGGCTACAGAAAAGATGCCAGATGTGGAGGTCCTGGGCTGGCATGGTTACACGTTGTCTGCAGTTGTGAGGCCGGTTGGACGTACTGCCAATTTCTCTAAAGCGACGGCTTATGGTAGAGAAATTGACATTCAATTCTACGGCAACAGCTCTGGTGGACATTCCTGCAGTCAGCATGCCAAGTGCACGCTCCATCAAAACTTGAGACATCTGTGTTATTGTGTTGTGTGACAGAACTGCACATTTTAAAGTGGCCTTTTATTGTCCCCAGCACAAGGTGCACCTATGTAATGATCATGCTGTTTAATCAGCTTTTTGATATGCCACACCTGTCAGGTGGAAGGATTATCTTGGCAAATAAGAAATTGTCACTAACAGGGATATAAACCAATTTGTACACAAAGTTTGAGAGAAATAAGTTTTTTGTGCGTATGGAAACTTTCTGGGATCTTTTATTTCAGCTCATGAAACATGGGACCAACACTAATCCTGCCTAATGAGCGGGGCGGCCGTGAGGGTAGCCCTTGATCATGGCTCTCAGTTCCATTACATGACACATAATAGTCATTGGACAAAGGTGTCTTCTGTACAGTTTTGTTAAGAGCCCTGATGGTCAGTCTGAACATTAGCACGCTTCACTTGTGGTACAGTTTTGGAAGCATAAGGACCTTATCTTTCATATCAGCGAGATATTATTATTACTACAAATCTGTTGTATTGAATTATCCATGTGGTTTATATTAAAGGGCACTTCATCTAATATAACAGGCTTTTAGAATGCAATATTGGTGCAGAATTTCTACTTAAAATATAATTTCAAAGATTTGTACGGGGTGATGTCGCAGGTGGGTTTCATGCAAAGCCACCAGCCCAGACATAGTAGCTCATGTCAACAGCAAAAGACAGAATTCAAAGCTAATTACTCATGAGTTTGAAACCCTGTGGACTGGGCTTTGATAACGAGCCAATGCGTTACCACAGGAACACACTAAATGTCTTTCAGGTGAGTTTTTTTAAGCCATTAAAAAAACCATTTCACATTACACCTTTACAAAAATTCTATGTACATTGTGCATTGTGTCAGGGACAGTTGGTCCCTGACTCCCCTCTCCGAGGAGAAAGCTGGCAACCTCTGAAAAGTCTGAAAGTAGCCTGGGGCTTACGTAGAGTGGACACAGTGTTTTCATCATTACTGCGCATGGTTCCTCTGACATTAGCCACGGCAGGGGTGTGTGTGGCCCGGGGTAACGTCATTGATATATGTCAGTGAGCTACGGGGGGTCAGTGTTGGGAAGAAGAGGCATTAAAGAGATTTTAATGATCTTGTAAAGCTAGCTCTTTCTGGATTCGTGTGGCAGTGCAGAATGTCTTGGAGGCACATTTAGTCATTGACTGTAAAAGTGGTACATTGAAATGGATCTTTTATGTTGTTGTTGGTGTTGTTGTTGGTGTTGTTGTTGTGTGGTGAAGCAACACTCTGTAAGATGTGGTGGATTTGTGGAAATCCCCAATGGAATTCAGATTGCGTGTGACATTTTCTCAGCAAAAAAACGGGAATTATCTGAGGACTAGGAAATTCTAATCTACGCATCCAAATCTAGCATATATTTAACCTTACAACAATGTTTTTGCCATTTCGAAAACTGTACTTGGCTTGTTTAAGCGACACACAATAAAAAAAATAGCATGAACTAATGCTAAATATATATGCGAGGAGGTCTCTGACGTTAAAATAGCCTTATCTATGTTAACCCACGGGGTGTGATGTAACTGTGCAGGCTAGGATAAAGGCTGGAAAGATAGGCTTAAGACACGCAAAGGGCAGTGGGCCGGATTCGAACCAATGCCAACTGGCATATGTGCTGGGGTCAGAGGCACTAACCGCTGACACATTCTGGCCAACTCAGAAACAATGAGATGACATGAGTCACATGGTGAGGAAAAAGTCCTTGCCCTGGGAGTATTTAATCACATATATTCATGTTCTAGAGGATATGTTTGCATTTCTGCGTCTTTGATATTGAGGTGATATGTCCAACAAATGCCTCTTTTGAGTCCTGTCATATCTCCTGCCCTGCAAATGCCATTCCATTATGAGGTCAGTGCACACACCTCTCTCTCCCTGGCCTTTCAGAGGCTAGCCACACACACACACACACACACACACACACACACACACACACACACACACACACACACACACACACACACACACACACACACACACACACACACACACACACACACACACACACACACACACACACACACACACACACACACACACACACACACACACACACACTGTACACAAACCCCCACAATTTTATTTTTTTATTTTTAATTTCACCTTTATTTAACCAGGTAAGCTAGTTGAGAACAAGTTCTCATTTACAACTGCGACCTGGCCAAGATAAAGCAAAGCAGTGTGACACAGACAACCACACAGTTACACATGGAGTAAACAATAAACAAGCCAATAACACAGTAGAAAAAAGAAAGTCTATATACAGTGTGTGCAAAAGGTATGAGGAGGTAGGCAATAAATAGGCCATAAGAGCGAATAATTACAATTTAGCAGATTAAAACTGGAGTGATAAATGAGCAGATGATGATGTGCAAGTAGAGATACTGGTGTGCAAAAGAGCAGAAAAGTAAATAAAATAATAACAGTATGGGGATGAGGTAGGTAGATTGGGTGGGATATTTACAGATTGACTATGTACAGCTGCAGCGATTGGTTAGCTGCTCAGATAGCTGATTTTTAAAGTTGGTGAGATAAATAAAAGTCTCCAACTTCAGCAATTTTTGCAATTCGTTCCAGTCACTGGCAGCAGATAACTGGAAGGAAAGGCGGCCAAATGAGGTGTTGGCTTTGCGGATGATCAATGAGATATACCTGCTGGAACGTGTGCTACGGGTGGGTGTTGTTATCGTAACCAGTGAACTGAGATAAGGCGGAGCTTTACCTAGCATAGACTTATAGATAACCTGGAGCCAGTGGGTCTGGCGACGAATATGTAGCGAGGGCCAGCCGACTAGAGCATACAGGTCGCAGTGGTGGGTGGTATAAGGTGATTTGGTAACAAAATGGATGGCACTGTGATAGACTGCATCCAGTTTGCTGAGTAGAGTGTTGGAAGCTATTTTGTAGATGACATCGCCGAAGTCGAGGATCGGTAGGATAGTCAGTTTTACTAGGGTAAGTTTGGCGGTGTGAGTGAAGGAGGCTTTGTTGCGAAATAGAAAGCCGATTCTAGATTTGATTTTGGATTGGAGATGTTTAATATGAGTCTGGAAGGAGAGTTTACAGTCTAACCAGACACCTAGGTATTTATAGTTGTCCACATATTCTAGGTTGGAACTGTCCAGGGTGGTGATGCTAGTCGGGCGGGCAGGTGCGGGCAGCGAGCGGTTGAAAAGCATGCATTTGGTTTTACTAGCGTTTAAGAGCAGTTGGAGGCCACGGAAGGAGTGTTGTATGGCATTGAAGCTCGTTTTGAGGTTAGTTAGCACAGTGTCCAAGGAAGGGCCAGAAGTATGCAGAATGGTGTCGTCTGCGTAGAGGTGGATCAGGGAATCGCCTGATCATGATCACACACATGCGAACACACCCACGCACGCACACACACAGATAAACACACTCCACCAGAACACCTCAACAGCCAAGCTAATGATCCCCCAGTGGTGAATCAATCATTACACAAGTGCCATGAGCAATACCCTCAATTCATAGCCGAAAATACTGATACTGTCTTCAAAATATCCTGCCTATGCCGCACGGTCAAAGAGTCATTCAAATGACCTTAATTGTTTTTGAAAAGGTTTCGGCAGTTATTTTTTTGCATTTTCATTAATGATTGTTTAAAAGGGATATGGAAGTACACAACAAAATAAATGGTGTACATTGATTAACTCTGAAAGTGCTAAATGTACACTATTTTCAGTGAACATATGAGTCCCACTGAACTGGTGTGAAAATAAATCTTCTGAAAATGTTAAATATTTAACTTGTTGCACTGCTCCCTATTCAACTCTTAAAGTGTTAAAATTAACTTGACTGTGGTGTTTGCATAGCTCCACTGTAGAGTAATACATACCACCTCCTGTGTAAAACATAACACTTGATTTCGAGTAAACTGGACTCTCTTTGCTTAGTGCTGACGCTGTAACACTTTCTCAGTGTAAGAAATGAACACCTGCAATGTTACAGTAAATCATTTTGGGGTATTGTTTTAACACTGTATGGTGTAGAGTCTAATTTGCATATTTAACACCCATGACTGTATTTGTTAGTGACAGAGACATGGTTATTGAATTATTTCATTTGAAAGGCCTGTCGCTTTCACCAACTGAGTATCTAGGCAAATGCTATCATTAACATCTATGACAATACAAGACATATATCATATGGCCTTACTTTGATGGGCTAGTTTTACCCTAACACAGAGGTGTTAGGAAATGCCTGGTTTGCAGCCCACATCAAGCCTGCAAGTCCTTTTATGATGGCTTGCAAAGTGATGTGTATTTCCTACTGGAATCCAGCCAGAGTTAGGATGTTTAACAGTTGGAATTTGTATTCCGCCGCAACCTGCATTCAGAGAGAATGTCAGGATTAGGAAAGTTGATAAGAAGACTACCTAAACCAGTTCAACTGGAACAACCATTTCAGTAACAGGTGCAATAAATCTAACTAACTGATTGGGTTAGTTTAGAAAAATGCATGTTATTTATCTTTTTGTAGCATAAGATGAATCAGCCAATGTACATTTGAAGTCGGAAGTTTACATACACCTTAGCCAAATACATTTAAACTCAGTTTTTCACAACTCCTGACATTTAATCCTAGTAAAAATTCCCTGTCTTAGGTCAGTTAGGATCACCACTTTGTTTTAAGAATGTGAAATGTCAGAATAATAGTAGAGAGAATGATTTATTTCAGATTGTATTTCTTTCATCACATTCCCAGTGGGTCAGAAGTTTACATACACTCAATGAGTATTTGGTAGTATTGCCTTTAAATTGTTTAACTTGAGTCAAACATTTCAGGTAGCCTTCCACAAGCTTCCCACAATAAGTTGGGTGAATTTTGGTCAGGTTTGGTCAGGTAACTGAGTCAGGTTTGTAGGCCTCCTTGCTCGCACACGCTTTTTCAGTTCTTCCCACACATTTTCTATGGGATTGAGGTCAGGGCTTTGTGATGGCCACTCCAATACCTTGACTTTGTTGTCCTTAAGCCATTTTGCCACAATTTTGGAAGTATGCTTGGGGGTCATTGTTCATTTGGAAAACCCATTTGTGACCAAGCTTTAACTTCCTGACTGATGCCTTCAATATATCCACATAATTTCCCCCCCCCATGATGCCATCTATTTTGTGAAGTGCACCAGTCCCTCCTGCAGCAAAGAACCCCCACAACATGATGCTGCCACCCCCGTGCTTCACGGTTGGGATGGTGTTCTTCGGCTTGCAAGCCTCCCCCTTTTTCCTCCGAACATAACAATGGTCATTATGGCCAAACAGTTATATTTTGTTTCATCAGACCAGAGGACATTTCTCCAAAAAGTACGATCTTTGTCCCAATGTGCAGTTGCAAACCGTAGTCTGGCTTTTTTCTGGCGGTTTTGGAGCAATGGCTTCTTCCCTGCTGAGCGGCCTTTCAGGTTATGTCGATATAGGACTCGTTTTACTGTGGATATAGATACTTTTGTACCTGTTTCCTCCAGCATCTTCACAAGGTCCATTGCTGTTATTCTGGGATTGATTTGCACTTTTCGCACCAAAGTACGTTCATCTCTAGGAGACAGATTGCGTCTCCTTCCTGAGCGGTATGACAGCTGCGTGGTCCCATGGTGTTTATACTTGCGTACTATTGTTTGTACAGATGAACGTGGTACCTTCAGGTGTTTGGAAATTGCTCACAATGATGAACCAGACTTGTGGAGGTCTACAATTATTTTCTGAGGTCTTGGCTGACTTCTTTTGATTTTCCATGATGTCAAGCAAAGAGGCACCGAGTTTAAAAGTAGGCCTTGAAACACATCCACAGGTACACCTCCAGTTGACTCAAATTATGTCAATTAGCCTATCAGAAGTTTCTAAAGCCATCACATCATTTTCTGGAATTTTCCAAGCTGTTTAAAGGCACAGTCAACTTAGTGTATGTAAACTTCTGACCCACTGGAATTGTGATACAGTGAATTATAAGTGAAATAATCTGTCTGTAAACAATTGTTGGAAAAATTACTTGTGTCATGCACAAAGTAGATGTCCTAACCGAGTGGTTGAAAAACGAGTTTTAATGACTCCAACCTAAGTGTATGTAAACTTCCGACTTCAACTGTATATGCAAAGACACAGATATTTAAAAAAAATACCCAAAAATTAACCTGCAATAGAGCATGCTGGGAAATATGATAATGATGGGCGTGGTTTTGATGTGGCTGTTTTACTCTCCACAGTGTAAAACAATAACTCTAGTTATTAACACCACTCAGTTATTATTATTTTACACCACTCAGTGTTAATTTCACTCTTACAGAGTGAATTTAACTCCTGAATCGACACTAGAAATGTTACAATGAAAATTCAACTGGACAATTTCCTGTGTGGGGGTGGACAGGGATTCAAACAAAGCATTTCTCAGAAAGACAGTGGCTACATCCTAAATGGCACACTCTTCCTAATCCGTATGGGCCCTGGTCAACAGTAGTGGGAATAGGGTCTCATTTGGAATACATCCAGTGAATCGGGGATAATGAGTGTTCTTCCCGCTGCGCTTTAGCAATGTCTCTATGATAATCAGTGTGTGTCGGAAGAGTGAGAGGACAGTGCCGACAGACTGCGTTAGTTGAGAACATCCGTGGTTCAGTGGCTGTCTCTCGTCCGCCTCTTTCTGTTCCTAATCAGGGGACAAATTCTCGACCCATTCTCGTCCTGTCATATTATTAATTCAAGTGTCGGAGCGGGTGGATCATTAGCATCGTTGTCATAGTAATCATCATCAATGATTTGTTATTATTGTTCATTAGCTATAATATCTTACACTGTATATTATTAGTAGCTAGCTATATATTGACATGGCTGTACAGCAAAATATGTATTGTATTTTGCTGCAAAATACAATTTAGGCTGGGATTCAATCCGATCAGTGGTAGATCCGTGTTAAAGCGCACTTGACATTTAAAGGTAATTTCCAATTGAGCTGACATATGTGGTCTCTACAAACTCGGGAACATAGCCTTTTAAAAGGTGAATAGCTGACAACATTCATGCAGTCATATTGAATCCTGGCCCTAATCTCCAACGTTTTGTTACATATCAGCATTTTGAACTTCCTTACTGATGCTGTGTCTTCCAGTTTGTAGTAAAGAGTTTACTGACACTGTTGTGTGAAGGCTAGAGGATTGTAATAGAACATGGGGGAAAATGACAAATTCATCTGTCTACTGTAAATCACATTCCTGTTTTGAAGTTTCACTTCTATTGGAAATAGTGTGCACGTGTGAATGTGTGTGTGCGTGTGTTGGTGTGGTATGAATGTGTGTGCCTGTGTGTGTAAGTATGTGTATGCATGTGTGTAGACTAGAAGCTTGTTCCAAACAACCCCACAACCTAGCGCACACTCACACACTACCCTAGTGAGAAGAGAGACCAAGGGCAAATTATGAGCGATTAGCCCGATTACCACCACCTCCCGCCGCCTCGGATGTGGGGCACACAGTTTGGAGGTGGAGGGGGACTAATTGACAATTCACCAGCCTCTTGGCACAAGGAGCTATCATGCCAAATTGACTTAGGTCTCAGGGCATCTGCCGATAATGTACTTTTCAGGGGGTTGAAACACCAAGACCGTTCATCAGACTCAACTTTTTCAAAAGTAGCACCTGGCAGGCCAAACACTCACATTTTTTATTTGTTGAAAAATATGAGGTCAGGTTGAAATGTTTCTTTCTCTCTCTCTCTCGCCCTCTCTCTCTCTCTCTCTCTCTCTCTCTCTCTCTCTCTCTCTCTCTCTCTCTCTCTCTCTCTCTCTCTCTCACCCTCTCTCTCTCGCCCTCTCTCTATCTCTCTCTCTCTCTCTCTCTCTCTCTCTCTCTCTCTCTCTCTCTCTCTCTCTTTCTCTCTCTCTCTCTCTCTCTCACTCTCTCTCTCTCGCCCTCTCTCTCTCTCTCTCTCTCTAAGCTAAAATATAATACAATTATACACTGTGTACAAAACATTAAGAACACCTTTCTCAGTATTGAGTTGCACCCACCCTCTTATCTAATCAAGTTATATTAGTGTTTTATTTTTCATACATTTTTAAACAAATGTTAGAATTTGTTCTTCCACTTTGACATTATATGGTGTTTTGTGTAGATCATTGACAAAAATTTACAATTAAATCCATTTGAATCCCACTGTAATACAAAATGCGGAAAAAGAAAAGGGGTGCTAATAGTTTGAAGGCACTGAGTATACCAAATATTAGGAACACCTTCCTAATATTTAGTTGAACAACCCTTCTGCCCTCAGAACAGCCGCAATTAGTTTTGGCATCGACTACAAAGTGTCGAAAGCGTTCCACAGGGATGCTGGCCCATGTTGACTCCAATGCTTCACACAGTTGTGTCAAGTTGGCTGGATGTCCTTTGGGTAGTGGACCATTCTTGATACACACGGGAAACTGTTGAGCATGAAAAACCCAGGAACGTTTTCCATTCCTTGACACAAATCGGTGTGCCTGAAACCTACCACCATACCCGTTGGTATGGTAATTCAATATTTTGTCTTGCCTATTCACCCTCTGAATGGCCCACTTACACAAACCATGTCTCAATTGTCTCAAGACTTAAAAATCCTTCTTTAACCTGTCTCCGCCCCTTCATCTACACTAGTTGAAGTGGATTTAACAAGTGACATCAATAAGGAATCATAGCTTTTACCTGGTTTCACATGGTCAGTCTATGTCATGGAAAGAGCAGGTGTTCTTAATGTTTTGTTCACTCAGTGTTATGATGAATCAAAATGAAATGATTTTCACAGTTTCATCACAGTTGGAAACAAAGATGTGTCAACTCTCAAATGGCAATACAATGCGGATCATAGAGGATACAATGCGGATCATAAAGGATACATTGCGGATCATAAAGGATACAATGCGGATCATAGAGGATACAATGCGGATCATAGAGGTTACAATGCGGATCATAGAGGATACAATGCAGATCATAAAGGATACAATGCGGATCATAAAGGATACAATGCGGATCATAGAGGATACAATGCGGATCATAGAGGATACAATGCGGATCATAGAGGATACAATGCGGATCATAAAGGATACAATGCGGATCATAGAGGATACAATGCGGATCATAGAGGATACAATCCACTTTTATCGAACCATGTGTTTCATTTGCCTTTTCTAAATCACTACAGCTTTTGAACCACATTAACCTATAGCGGAACATGAGCGACATAACTACCCCAGAGCTTGTTACGTTGTGTGACATTTAAAACAATACACTGTCACTCCGATGAAGAATGTGCCTGTTCCAGCTAACGGGGGTTCCCCCTCATTAACGTTTTTAATTAGCACATCAGTGCTTCATCATATAAACAATGCACAGTGCTAACGGATCTGAACCTGGTACTGTGTGTGTGTGTGTGTGTGTGTGTGTGTGTGTGTGTGTGTGTGTGTGTGTGTGTGTGTGTGTGTGTGTGTGTGTGTGTGTGTGTGTGTGTGTGTGTGTGTGTGTGTGTGTGTGTGTGTGTGTGTGTGTGTGTGTGTGTGTGTGGCTGAGAATAATGAACAATAGGTGTATGCAGTAGCCTTGATTAAACACAGCTACAGTAGCCTTAGCACTAAAATACTGTATTTTGTGTTTGCTAATGTTTTGTTCTGTACTATTATGTGGTGGATATACAGATACTAACATCTAATATACACTACCATTCAAAGGTTTGGGGTCACTTAGAAATGTCCTTGTTTTTGAAAGAAAAGCACATTTTTTGTCCATTAAAATAACATCAAATTGATCAGAAATAAAGTGTAGACATTGTTATTGTTGCAAATTAATTTTGTAACTGGAAACAGCAGATTTTTGATGGAATATCTACATAGGCGTACAGAGGCCCATTACAGCAACCATCACTCCGGTGTTCCAGTGGCACGTTGTGTTAGCTAATCCAGGTTTATCATTTTAAAAGGCTAATTGATCATTAGAAAACCCTTTGCCAGAGGGCAAGTGTATTAGAGTGTCTAGTTTGAGAAACAGACGCCTCACAAGTCCTCAACTGGCAGCTTCATTAAGCACCAGTCTCAACGTCAACAGTGAAAAGGCGACTCCGGGATGCTGGCCTTCTAGGCAGAGTTGCAAAGAAAAAGACATATCTCAGACTGGCCAATAAAAAGAAAAGATTAAGATGGGCAAAAGAACACATACACTGGACAGATGAAAATTGGAAAAAAGTGTTATGGACAGATGAAGTTTGAGATGTTCGGATAGATGCTGGAGGACTGCTTGACGCCATCTGTCAAGCATGGTGGAGGCAATGTCATGGTCTTGGGGTGCTTTGGTGGTGGTAAAGTGGGAGATTTGTACAGGGTAAAAGGGATCTTGAAGAAGGAAGGCTATCACTCCATTTTGCAACGCCATTACATACCCTGTGGGCGGCGCTTAATTGGAGCCAATTTCCTCCTACAACAGGACAATGACCCAAAGCACAGCTCCAAACTATGCAAGAACTATTTAGGGAAGAAGCAGTCAGCTGGTACTCTGTCTATAATGGAGTGGCCAGCACAGTCACCGGATCTCAACCCTATTGAGCTGTTGTGGGAGCAGCTTGACCGTATGGTACGTAAGAAGTGCCCATCAAGCCAATCCAACTTGTGGGAGGTGCTTCAGGAGGCATGGAGTGAAACCTTTCAGATTACCTCAACAAATTGACAACTAGAATGCCAAAGGTCTGCAGGGCTGTAATTTCTGCAAATGAAGGATTCTTTGACAAAAGCAAAGTTTGAAGGACACAATAATAATTTCTATTAAAAATCATTATTTATAACCTTGTCAATGTCTTGACTATATTTCCTATTCATTTTGCAACTCATTTCATGAATGTTTTCATGGAAAACAAGGACATTTCTTAGTGACCCCAAACTTTTGAACGGTAGTGTATGTATAAAGTTGCATGAACACATATGGAAACTTATTTCTATTGTGTTCTTTTCATGAACATGGACTGCAAGCATTCAGCATCATCACAGATCCATACTGTTACATTCATCATCACATTTCCCATTTTGAAATGACAAACCACTGGTAATATGTGAACTCTCAACTCTTCTCTATATTGGACATTACAGCAATAAGGGCCAAAAAAGGTCAGTTCAAACAGTATTATATTATGGAATAGCATAATAGCATAGATGCTTTCTCCAGTTTTGGCACTTTATGTTTCAATAACGTAAAGTAGAAGCAGCCTTAAGGCATTGTTGTTATAGAGGCTAGATCCATTTCTGTATCCATGGATACAAGGGCAATCATGATTTGATTTGTTTTCAACAGTATCTTTTGCATGAGACAGGATTACTGAACAGTAGAACAGCAAATGTCTGACTCTTTGGCCAAGTATGAAATGTATGGTTGGTATCTGAAGGCCAAGAGAGACATCTTTAAAACACTGTCCAAGACGTATCTCAATACATTTTCTTAGTTTCAAGGTATTTTCTGCAGACTTCTCCACAGGGGGAAAAAACATGTGTTCATGACTTCTTGATGGACACTGGTTGGACTTTCCTACAAAGATAGGGAGAGAAACAAAAATAAAAACACTGCCTTACTGAGTAACTATTTACGGATATAATGTGTCCAGGTGTGGAGAGGAGAGGAGAGGAGAGGAGAGGAGAGGAGAGGAGAGGAGAGGAGAGGAGAGGAGAGGAGAGGAGAGGAGAGGAGAGGAGAGGAGAGGAGAGGAGAGGAGAGGAGAGGAGAGGAGAGGAGAGGAGAGGAGAGGAGAGGTCATAACTCCATCTTCATTGAGAGGGATCCAGACTGAGTTAGAGAAATGTTACCAGCCTGCAGTAACAACTGTAAATCCATATGCTTCTTAACAAGTATAACAGAACAAATGCAAGACTTGCTTAGGAGTGGAGGAGGTTAGGGAAGCAATGTTAGGATCACTTGAGCTTGATAAAAATGTGATGTGTAAACCCCATTCACTCCTGTGGATGAGATGACAAAACGTATCAGAATGATTGTAATGCATGTAGAGTTTTGGTAACTCACAATGCCAAATAGGAAAACTGTATATACACACATCTATTGTCCCTGAGCAGGTCCTGGATATCAATTTTTGTTCAATAAAAGTTGAATAGAGACTGAAAAGAGACACTGTGATAGGTTGTGAAATAACTCCCAATACCAACTTTTCTGTATGTAACCTATAAATAGCCTATTCAATGAATGACAACCACTTCATTTGAAATAAATGGAATAAAATGTTGTTCAAGGTCATTGGGACTTCATATTTTCTGCGTCTGTCTTTCTGTCTGTCTGTCTGTCTGTCTGTCTGTCTGTCTGTCTGTCTGTCTGTCTGTCTGTCTGTCTGTCTGTCTGTCTGTCTGTCTGTCTGTCTGTCTGTCTGTCTGTCTGTCTGTCTGTCTGTCTGTCTGTCTGTCTGTCTGTCTGTCTGTCTGTCTGTCTGTCTGTCTGTCTGTCTGTCTGTCTGTCTGTCTGTCTGTCTGTCTGTCCATCAACATATAATCACCATAATACCACTGTTTCTTCACTTAAACAACTGTATAACTCTCAGGCTGATGCCAAGTTCACCAAACACATGGGGCATGGGGCAGGTGAAATATCAAAACCCTGTTTAAGTCACAAATGGCACCCAACTCCCTCTATAGTGCATTACTTTTAACAGGGCCCACAGGGCCCATAGGGATCTGGTCCAAAGTAGTGCACTATATAGGAAATATGGTGCCATCTGGGACACACCTCAAGACTCAAATAGTCAATGTTCTTCATCACCTTTCACTTCTTCTTTAGGGAACTATAGTTAACAATTGCTGAGGTCATTGATTGTTAAATAAAAAATGTCACATCAAATGACACAAATGACACAAGGAGAGCAGAAGATAAACAATGTCTTCAAACAGAAGATGGCAAACATTTGGTTGAGTTGTCAACTAATGTGAATTCAACATGAAATACACAAATAAATCACCATGTCAATGGATTTAGGTTAAAAGTTGGGTGAAAAAAAAACGAAATTGATGACTTTTTATTAATCCAATTCCGTTTCCCGCATTGATTCCACATCATCACATAGATTTTGGGGGTTGAAATGACAACATTGATTCAATCAGTTTTTGCCCAGAGGGCTGTCTGTCTGTTAGTCTGTCTGTCTCACTGTCTCTCCTTGTGAAAGTATCACACAACAACATCATCTCAAATGAACCACAGAGACATATAAAACGTTTAGCTGGAGGTATAGCCCCCTTTATGCATCTCTTGACACGGGTATGGAGACAGGGGTAATTGGGTAGAGCCCTCTTGGCGTCACAGTTTTAGGCATATGTCAATTGAGGTGGAGATCCAGTCGAATTAGCTACATACTCCCACAGCATTGTCTGCTCCTCTCTAGATTAATCACGGTTCATGTTTTCTTGGGCCTCCGTGACGAAACGCACAGATATAAAAGCGCACCTGGTGACGTTGAGTTGCCAAAGGCGAACAGGCAAGAGGAAGGATTTGGTCTACCTACAGAGCGAAGGGGACAAGACGAACTACATGAAAATGATTTCAAATATCCCATTTTTCTGTTTAACTGCGCTTGTACTTCTGAACTTGGTAGGAGCCAACCCCATGTCAAACCTACAGGTAAACTGGAGCGTCATGCGCCAAACTCTCTTGATCATTGCTATTTTTCTGTTCTTCTTATTCCACCAATTCATATATGTATGTATATATATATATATATATATATATATATATATATATATATATATATATATATATATATATATATATATTATTGTAATTGATGGAAGACTGTTTCAAGTGGCTTGAAGTGACATTGAGGTTAATAATTCCATGGTTTCTCTCCGTTAGAGCTTGAAACAGCTTCTGGAGGAGGAGAGTCGTGTACCATATTACGCGTCGGAGGAGATGGGGGTGGATGGGAAAGACTTGAATACAGAGAACATCGCGGAAGAGGTGCCTCCTTGGGACTCCGAAGACGCAAGGAATTCTGCGCTGACGGGAAAGGAGGATGTAATTGCGCGTCTTCTCAATGACATTATGACGACCCCCAAGCGCTCGTGGAGCCGGTTCAAGAAGGGTGGACTGAGAAGCTGCTTCGGCGTCAGGCTAGAGCGAATTGGGTCATTCAGTGGGCTTGGATGCTAAAGGACAGGTATGGTTATCCTCTGCGTTAATCCAACCGAATGGGATTATCCATTCAAGCTGTAGCTACAGTATGTTGGAGTTGAATTTATATTATAATGTGTTTATTTGAACTATCAAATAAATGCAATATTGTTTCTCAAGACCAGCTCTATGTTTTGTGTTGTTTCTGCAGGGTTTGGGCTGTTGATCAGAGCACAAGAAACGACCCTTACTTGAACTCTTCAACAAGGATGAACCTCTTCACCTCAGAAAGTCTCGACTGAGAGTTTACAATGGCGTTTGTGATGAGATGTATTTAAATGTGTGGTTCGCATTTGGAATATTTAAATGGTTATTATTTTAGAACTGTATACTGATGAATTTTCATTTTTGTCTCTTGCTATAATATACTATTGTTGTATGTATTTATCTATTTATTTTCTTGTAAGAAAAAGAACGTGCAGACTTGCGATAGATTGTGGCCTAATGCGTTGAAATAAATATTTTGCATAATAAATTACTTTGTTGTGAGTTTTATTGTCTCCGGTTTTTTTTTACAATCATGGTCTGGCATACCGAGACTTACGCTCTCCTCACTCAAGCAAGTGAAGCATATGTTTCTGACTTGCCAATATCATCATCATAACACCCAACACCGATCAGTAGCCTATCGCAACTTCCTCTCTCACCTCTCCATCCTCCACCTGACCAATTCTTAATCTCCCATCCTCATCCTCCTCCTTCTCTCACCCCCAAAGACAAACTATAAAGATGACACCTCAACAGCTACCATCAACTCTACAGAAAATAAGCCTATCCAGTCCAAATAATGGTCCAAACAAAATATTATCTTAAAAGGCAGTCGGTCCGGGCGTCGCACACAACCCTGCTCCCTTATCACTGTCAAGGCGACGGAATGTCAAGCTGAATTATGTCATAACATGCAGTCCTTGATAAGTAAGCTACTGTCTGAGGCAAGGGGTCTACATAAAAAGAGCCCCTAGTCATCCCGTCATTAAAACACTGAACGGGATATCTGAAACACCTCAAAAAGACCACAGGGGATTGTTATCGGAATGGCAAAATTGCATATTTTCTTTGGATATATCGTATTAATAATGACGCACAGTGTGAGCTGGGAAAATCTATATGCCAGTAGGAATGTTCAAGAGTTGGAAAATATCAAGGTAGGACATACAGTTACAAGCAGTACAAAAACATAAAAAAAGGCAATCAAGTTCATTTAAGTTCTTAGAATTGTGTAATTTCTGCAGACAAAGTGTAACTGGTGACATCAGCATACATTATATGCGCACAGGCCTACATTCTATATTAAATCACCTTTCAAAGTAATACGTTATGACTACGTGACATTAATACGCGCCATTTGTTCACTTATAGGACCTGATCCAGCGGCTCGAGGACAAGTTGACGGTTAACGAGGAAAATGACGTTTATCCGTCAGAGTCTGAGGACGTGGACGCAGCCGATATGGAGGATATTGAGAACTCGCCCGCGGCGATGCGGGGGCAGAAGGAGAGAATGGTAATCAACGCAGCCAAAATAATTGCCCCCGAAAGCCCTGTGGTGTCACGTCTGAAAGATCTAATCGGTTTGAGGAGGACGGCCAAATCGTTCAACAGCTGTTTCGGTAACCGGATTGAGAGAATCGGCTCGTGGAGCGGACTGGGGTGCAATAACGTCAAGACTGGTATATTTGAAGGCAATTATTTGAGTGGAATGCCTTTAAAAACGTACAAATAAGCACAAGAATGTAGTATCATGTCAATTTGTGTGCAAAATGTCCATACTTTGGGGCTAAAAGGTATGCGTAAAATGTATTGGCTTTACGCTCGAATTGATTTTACGCATAGCTCTGTCTATTGTAAGACATAACATAAAGGTTGTTGCAAGATCACACACACATCGATATTAACTCCATTACATTATTATGATCAAGAAAGGGCTGTATATTCATTATTCATTGATATCATTTTGGGCTATGACTTGAACTTCTGCATGGTGACGTTTGACAACAATATAACCACAAAAATATGAAATTAATCAGTTGATTATTATATGATTTTAATTTGTATTTGCAGGTAACAAGAAGATAATATCAGGGAACTGAAGAACATTGTAGGCCTACCCATTCATGGACGTAAAAAAAACTGCGTCATGTCTGACCTCCGTGGAACTCTCCCTGGCATTCTGGAGAATGCATTTTTTCCCCTTCAAACAATAGTCCTAAACTGAGAAATGTGTATTTCACAAACGAATTTATACTAAATAATTTCGATATTAAAACATGCTAAATTACATCTCTTAATTTCTGTGTTGGTTGGTTTCTAGACTGTCAGTGACAATTGGACATGCATATTGTATTTCTACCACGAAAAGGACAATTTGATTGCTAATCGCACTCTCCAGAAATGCCTAATACAACGCATTTGTTATGTGTTGGACGCCTGTACAGTATTGTTCACTTGTGTGTATCAAATCGATGTATATGTTTGATCATGTTGTGAGATGGCATTATTTGTAATAAATTATTAGATGTGGAACTTTTCTTTATTATCAATTATCCAATTCTATATTTCTTATGAATTAAACACAGTATAGCCTTCCATAGTTGGTCACATTAGTGGTCACACAGAGAGAAAGATAATGAGATCAATTCAAGTCATACCTTCTAATGAACTACTTACTGCAATACATGGAATAGTTTATCCTCTCAACCAGCGCTGCAATGAAAGCACATGAGGTCCAAATAATCGGAGGATTATTATGATAAAACGATTTATCAACAATATGTCGCATTCTTGTAGACAAGTAGTATGACACAGTTAACGAATTTGTTCTCATTATAAGCCCAACTATTGCTGTTGGACCAGTAAATTGGAAAGTCTCCCATTGTTTATTGTAAAAAGTAAAGTTACTGACACTACAAAAGTAAATGCAAGTTCAGATACAAGAATGTGACAGATGCAGTAGCCTATTATTCCACATCGATATGACACCATTTAATAACGCAACAAAAGTCCAACTTCAAAATCTATATGGCAGGTCTGTAGAGAGAGCATCTGCCCAGGGCCCAGGGTCCAGCACACACCACACCTTAGACACACACATGAGCTAAATGATGTCTAAATTATTAAAATATATTAAAATGCACATGCGATAGGGACCAGATGTTGGAGCAGCCTTAAGCGCAGTAATTAGCAGGAGGCAGCAGGATCAGGTGCAAAATAGTGTCCAGTTTATTATCAGTGAAAGGTGGTTCCAGGTGAATGGAGAAATCCAATTAATATTTAAATAATCTACAAAAGGTATTTACAAAATAAACACTCAAAATACAGGTTTGAATACAAATCAAAAACCTAAGCCTCAATCAGGCCTATCCTGCCAAACCAACTATAGCAGATTGGATTATAGAGGCTAGGGACAGCCTCCCCACACAGCTCACATAGCAGAGCTTGAACATAACTGAAACCCTCAGGTGAAACAGCTATAGCTTTACACCCATGGCCCCTTCCTATGGCCCATACCATTAACCATGGAGCTTTACCCAAATATGGATTTAAATCATGTAAGAGGCATTTTCATCATACCCACATTTACATATTCTGTCTAAATAAGCATCTTAAACATTCCTGCCTTATCATCAAAACAGGAATACTTTCAATTAATGAATACATATTTAATAATGATAGTTCTGCAGGTCAACAAGCAGCAGCAAAACGTATTACTTATGGAGCCGAGCACCCGCCCGTGCTCCCATTAAGCACATACATGACAGACAAGACATGGAGCTCCCAGACTTGCGAACTTCAAACACAGGATGCATTACAATAAGGAAATAAACACCTTCTTTCTTGTCAGTGTAGCAAGTGTTCATGTGCACCTGAACATCGCATCCACTTGGAGGATTGCAAAAGGATAAATTACTGCATTTAAATATGAAACTGAAAAGTGCTACAATACAACTTGACCAAATATTTCCTAGACACATAATTAACCTTGCTCAAAGTAAATACTCATGACACTGGCAAAAGAAGAAAAGAACAACAGTATACACTACCGGTCAAAAGTTTTAGAACACCTACTCGTTCAAGGGATTTTCTTTATTTATACTATTTTCTACATTGTAGAATAATAGTGAAAACATCAACACTATGAAATAACACATATGGAATAATGTAGTAACCAAAATAAGTGTTAAACAAATCAAAATATATTTTATATTTGAGATTCTTCAAATAGCCACCCTTTGCCCTGATGTCAGCTTTGCACACTCTTGGCATTCTCTCAACCAGCTTCACCTGGAATGCTTTTCCAACAGTCTTGAAGGAGTTCCCACATATGCTGAGCACTTGTTGGCTGCTTTTTCTTCATTCTGCGGTCAGACTCATCCCAAACCATCTCAATTTGGTTGAGGTCGGGGGATTGTGGAGACAAGGTCATCTGATGCAGCACTCCATCAATCTCCTTCTTGACCAAATATACCCTACACAGCCTGGAGGTGTGTTGGGTCATTGTCCTGTTGAAAAACAAATGATAGTCCCACTAAGCCCAAACCAGATGGGATGGCGTATCGCTGCAGAATACTGTGGTAGCCATGCTGGTTAAGTGTGCCTTGAATTCTAAATACATCACAGACAGTGTCACCAGCAAAGCACCCCCACACCATAACACCTCCTCCATGCTTTACGGTGGGAAATATACATACAGAGATTATCCGTTCACCCACACCGCGTCTCATAAAAAGACACGGCGGTTGGAACCAAAAATCTCAAATTTGGACTCCAGACAAAAGGACACATTTCCACCAGTCCATTGCTTGTGTTTCTTGGCCCAAACAAGTCTCTTCTTCTTATTGGTGTCCTTTAGTAGTGGTTTCTTTGCAGCAATTCGACCATGAAGGCCTGATTCATGCAGTCTCCTCTGAACAGTTGATGTTGAGATGTGTCTGTTACTTGAACTCTGTGAAGCATTTATTTGGGCTGCAATTTCTGAGGCTGGTAACTCTAATGAACTTATCCTCTGCAGAAAAGGTAACTGGGCCTTCCATTCCTGTGGCGGTCCTCATGAGAGCCAGTTTCATCATAGCGCTTGATGGTTTTTGTAACTGCATTTGAAGAAACTTTAAAAGTTATTGAAGTGTTCCATATTGACTGACCTTGATGCCTTAAAGTAATGATGGACTGTTGTTTCACTTTGCTTATTTGAGCTCTTCTTGCCATAATATAGACTTGGTATTTTACCAAATAGGGATATCTTCTGTATACCCCCCTACCTTGTCACAACACAACTGATTGGCTCAAAGGCATTAAGAAGGAAAAACATTCGACAAATTAACTTTTAACAAGGCACATCTGTTAATTGAAATGCATTCCAGGTGACTTCCTCATGAAGCTGGTTGAGAGAATGCCAAGAGTGTGCAAAGCTATCATCAAGGTAAAGGGTGGCTACTTTGAAGACTCTCACATATATTTTGATTTGTTTAACACTTTTATGGTTACTACATGATTCCATATGTGTTATTTCATAGGGTTGATGTCTTCACTATTATTCTACAATGTAGAAAATAGTAAAAATAATGAAAAACCCTTGAATGAGTAGGTTTTCTAAAACTTTTGACCGGCAATGTATATATTTAGGAGAAATGAATTACTAGATATATGAGGAAACATGAATGCACTAAACAATTTACAAGGGTAATTCAATAAAGTGTGTTTCTGACAAGAGCTTCTGTGTCCGCTTCATCCCAGCACACATTAACTAAGTGCACAGAGGGAACACTTGACATGCACTAATTGAAAGATTTTCTTCTTTGTCTAATGTACCCTATGTATACTGAAGTATTTTTGCAGTGCCTAATCTAAGGTGAGTGGTATTTATACTTTATAAATACTTGCTAAATGGTTTGACTGACCAGTGTAATTTCTCACAAAAATATGGGCATGCTATTGGTAGACATTCCTGCAGTACCTGGTAAAAGAACAAGCACAGAACACAGGATGTTTAAGGAAGTATATTTACGTGTGAATAACTAGCTTACAAACATTTACAAATGTGGGAATAATGATTAATAAATGGTGAGCAAACGGTTTGTAAATGTCTTATATTAAGTTTGTTATGGACCCTTAAAATAAAGTGTTACTGCACAGACAGAGACACACACTGACAGTTTATTGATATTTTGGCTCTATATTATATATGTAACAGTAATTAGGGGGGACATGTATGACAGCCAGGCACTTATATTTGCAATATAAGTAGTTAGGCTTTCATAAGGTATTATGAGCCAATGGTCATCTATTTGGCATTTATTCAGTAATCTTTATTTTGTATCTAAGAAATGTGTTTATTCATTCACAACTAGGATGTTGCTCGCCCAGCACATGCAGTGTGGTCCCCTGGTCTTCTGGTGCCAGTGCTGTGGGAAAGGATGCTAGGCTTAGCAGAGACAGCTCAGAGGTGAGTACAGTGGAGGTAGGAAGAAAACAAAGAGACACAGATGCACTGCCAGTTCCTTAATATGTTGGCTCTATAGTGTATGTAATAGCAATTAACACTTAGGAGTCACAGACAGACAGACAGACAGACAGACAGACAGACAGACAGACAGACAGACAGACAGACAGACAGACAGACAGACAGACAGACAGACAGACAGACAGACAGAGACAGGGCACAGCAGGGAGGCAACAGAGACACAGTTATAGTGGTGAGTTGTAGTGGTGCTTTTACATGTTGCATTTGTCTTAAAACATGAGCTGGTTAAAAAAGGATAACTATGTTTCACCGGTCACTGGTACAGTAAACTTGAGAAAAGCTGTACTATAGTTGCCTATGTTATGTGTCAGTAGCGTTACTGCCTGTGTGGGCGCATGCAGTTATACGGGCAGATGTGGCTGAAATGCCAGGGCTTAATTTTTGTCCCAGTCCACCCCTGGGTATATCTCATTAAACTCACTTTTATGCATATGGTTTACCTAAAACCCATATAGGCTTTTGACATATAGTCATTGAATCATTGCGGTTTACTAAGAACTTCACAATGACTTAATCATGAATAATCGCCACATTTAGTAACAATAAACAAGGCGCGAGGTCTGTCCTCAATGCTAGAAAGCGGCACACTGTTGGCAAAGCCCGTGTTAAGCCTATGACTTCCTGTAGGCCTACTCCAAGTCAACAATCTCTTACAATACGTTCGCCAATTTATGAACGTGTGTTTCTAAAGAAAGGATTGAACTGACTAGGCCTATGTCATGGGTATGCCCCATTATCTAGGAAGACAACGCTTTAAAAGGAGTTGCTTCCGACAGCTACTGTTATCACAATCAGGTGTTGGCATGCAACTCCAATTCCTCGCATAACTGTGCGTGTCAGACTAGATATAAAAGACCATGCGGTAGGTGTGTAGAAACAACGACAACTACGAAGAAAATAAACAAGCTTCACACATCACTTCACCTTCACTGAAGAAGAAAGAGAATAATGCAGCTCTCCAACATTCCTCTTTTTGGCCTTATCCTGTTCTTAAATCTGCCGCTGCTCAGCGCATATCCTGTCTACAATGGGTTACTGACCAATGATGACATGGATGTCTTAAAGGTGAGTCCCTTTTAGGCTATAGGCCTATAGGCAAATTTTTACGCCTTTGAGAGATATTGTTGCGGATAGATCATGTAGTTTATATTTCCTATACGTTAAAGTCCAAGGATAGATACCATTGAAACCGTTTGTTGAAACTTGCTTTTGGCATTTTAGGTACTTCTCCATCGACTTGAAGAGTCCATTCCTGAGCGGAGCGAGGTTGAGCGGGTCGCCACAGAAAAGTTGGACGACATGACTCTCGAAGCCATCGCAATGGTTGCAGAGGATGAGAGTGAGCAACAACAAAACCGACTCGACAAATCCGCAATAAGAGAGTTCCTCTCGGCTCGGGACCTGAAAACTGTCCGAAACGACTCAACATCGAAGAGATACTCGGGCTGCTTCGGGCGAAGGCTAGACCGAATCGGCTCAATGAGCTCTCTTGGATGCAACACGGTCGGCAAATACAGTGGGTATAGTTAAGGTTAATATCATAGACTACTGTGCATCAGACGAAATCTCTTAATCAAATAGGGTCCAAGTAGTCGACTCCAAAACCGCGTGGTTAATTTGACTAATATCCATTGTGAGAGTTATGTTGAGAGACAAAATTGTTGGCTAATTTCTTGTTTCTCTATTTTCAGATCCAAAGAGAAGATGAAATCTTACACATTACCTGGAACAGCAAAGGAAATACTTACCAAGGGGTATTCTTATTTATAGTCTGTAGGCTACCTATTTATTTTCAATTTATTACATTTTGTTTATTGCCAATGTATTTATTTGAACCAATGCAAGATGTTTCTTTATATGGTGTCATTGGTGTACAATAAATGTTTACAATTGCTCATGAAATGTTTTGTCTGATTACTTTCTATACTATCCATTAGGAAAAATGTGTTATTCAAAATGACAGAATGCCTAAGTCATAGGTTCAGGCTGAATAATCAATGAGGAAAATAATAAGATGTGAAGTTTGCCTAAACATCTTGGGATCCTATTCACAGGCCTATCATAAGCCAAACTGAGTCAGGTGATTATCAATTGGGATGACCTGCCCATAGCCCACTAACTCACAAGAGACCTAGCAGGGTGACCCTCACAGAACAATAAAAACACACAGAACAATACATTACGGGGGATGCAAATAAAAACGACTTGTGTCACATGAGTTGACGCTGGAGAGACAAAGCAGGTACGGGAAGTAAAACATTTAATAAATAACGGACATGGAACGAGACAGGAACAGCGTCAGCGTCAGCAAACAGGTAACACAAACAAAAGACAATCAATGCAGAAGCGGGAACAGAGCTAGGGAACTGACAAATATAGGGGAGGTAATAACAGGTGATGAGTGAGCCCAGGTGAGTCCAATATCGCTGATGCGCGTGACGAGGCAAGGCAGGTGTGCGTAATGGATGGAAGGAGTGCGTGATGCAGGGCAGCCTGGCGCCCTCAAGCGCCGGGGGGGGGAGGGGAGGGGAGGGGAGGGGCAGCAGAAGTGACAACTTGGTTCTAAGTAAAATCACAAGGAATAAACCTCAAATTCGAGGTTTGCTTCAACACCGTCTTCAGCACTGCTATTGTTATTTCAGCACCATGGAGAGAGAACGCTCGGGAAATAGTCTTCGGCTACCCCTCTGACTCATCCAGACGTATTTTTGACGTGTAACTTTATACTTTGGTTCAATAGTTCCATGATTTCACAACGTTGACAAACCCATGACTCTGGCCAGACATGGATAGGACATGAGATATGTAGTCTGATATTTAGCACCCAAGATTCTCATCCATATATCAGTGAATGCCCAACAACAGTCCCCTTAGCAGACAATTCACATGCTTTACCAGAATACTGATAGGAGGGCCTGGTAACTATTGCCACAACACAAGTAGACTATTTATTATTGACGACTCGTAAATACCACCACTCAAGATTAATTAAGTCATGCATTGCCTCTCATAGGTCTCTCTCTTTTGGGCCATGCAAGATAATGAGGAAACCCCTCCAAGAGAAAACACTATAAAGTGGGTCCACACACTCAAAGAAAGATATTCTGCTTATTTTAAGGATGCTTTAACCATTCTAAACTAGGCCAATGTAAGTGTTTGTTCAATTAAAGGTGTGGATTACACACCATTTAGACAGAACTAAAGGTTATTGAGGTACCTACAGGCTTCCTAGGACTATACCTAACACTTATTAATTGTTTATTTTTGCCTTGTCATTATGTCATTATTATTGTCATGTCTTTATGTATGTTATGTTTGCCAAGTGAGCCAGTATGATGCAAGTAACATTCCCTAAAACATATTCTAACCTGGAGAAATGTTTCATAAATAAACCCCCACTATATATAGACTAGCAGAGCATGCTTTTAACCTACTATGGCATATTTAGGGTTTGTAGCGAGAGCAATGCCAAGTATTTGTGTAGCGGATGGATTCCCGGCAACACACGGCCATGTCTGAGCGCAGGCCCCTAAGACTGATCCTGAGGTCACACACTGTTTGTGTGACCGGGCCCTACCATGAGTATGCTCTCACACACACGAACACACATTAGTCACCAGCCAGCTGCCACTTAAAATGACATTTTACCAGCAGCCTTATCAGACAGAGGTGTCAGAATGCACTTCAGACAATGCACAAAATGATGAGCCACTGACACCAGATCGTCTCCTCTGTGGGTGTGTGTGTGTGTTTATGTCTAAGTGCCTAAATAAGAGAGTGCTTGGCTAACAACCTGCCTTAGCACTAACAAACCAGAGCCTAAACAGAATCAGGCATGGCGAGGAAGGCCACCTCATGGGGACTTCTGGTCCTGCTGTATCAGCAGACGTTGATGGCAGTCCATGTGTTGGGCAGACCCTACCCTGCTAGCAATTTGGCCCAATTGAAGATAGGTAGCTACTAGTCCAGTCAGTTGATTTAGGTAGGGCACACTGATTCTTTGTCCCTGGTAGAATTGATAATAAAGTTGTGTTGAATTGGATTGATGGATGGTTGTTTGACAAAGGGCCTGGAAACTTTTGTGATCTAACAACAGCTAGTCAAAGACAAAATGTCTGACCTAATATGCGCTCTTCAAAACCATCTTTTGAGTAAAATATCTAGACTTCTTTTGGAATGAAGGTTTCTTGTATTTGAAGGGAAATACATTTTGAATCGCCTTCATGTCAATGGCTTCAGGAACTTTTTTGTCTGTGATAGATGACCAAAACAGTGCCCAGGATACTGCAACTAAATCAAGTCGTGAAATATTGTGACGTCCACGTCAATTCCGTTCTACAGAATCTACTGGAGCGATTCGAGGAGACCTTGGCTGCGGTGGACTACGAGGGTGCCAACCCAAAGCACCAACACAGTCAGGCTAGCCCAGGGTGAGACGTGGCCCCAGAGCCCCCACAGAGGCTTCTGCTCTCAGACGTCCGGGAGCCAGCTGCAGAAGGGAGCTACAGCGGGGCGCAGAGTCAGAGGGGCCGGCTGCAGGACCTGGTCATGGCCACCAGGAGTAAAGCTTACACCGGGTGCTTCGGAGCCAGGATGAACCGCATCGGGAACTCAAGTGGCCTAGGCTGCCGTCCTGAAAAAGGTAGCTACTGTAGTACAGTTAGTTGATGTATATACAGTACACAGAAAAACATGTGTACTTGTTTTAACTTCAACAGACGAGTTACCTACTTAAGTTATGTCAACTTAGTTGCATTATAAGATGCATGTTGAGGCAACTTAACATTTGAAGTCATGGCAACTCTTTTTAAGTCGTGAACCACTATTGTGATGACTTGTGATACTATTATGACACATGCTATTGTTATAGCAAGTAGAATAGAAAACATTTGTGAACTCAAGATTTTAGTATCAACTATGATCTACCATCTTCAGTACCAGTCAAAGGTTTGGACACACCTACTCATTCAAGGGCTTTTCTTTAATTTGACTATTTTCTACATTGTAGAACAAGACAGCAAAACTATGCAATAACACATATGGAATCATGTAGTAACCAAAAAAGTGTTAAAGCTATTTTATATTTTGCCTTGATGACAGCTTTGCAAACTCTTGGCAATCTCAATTGGGTTGAGATCGGGTGATTGTGGAGGCAAGGTCATCTGATGTAGCACTCCATCACTCTCCTCCTTGGTCAAATAGCCCTTACACAGCCTGGATGTGTGTTTTGGGTCATTGTCCTGTTGAAAAACAAATGATAGTCCCACTAAGCCCAAAACAGATGGGATGGCATATCGCTGTAGAATGCTGTGGTAGCCATGCTGGTTAAGTGTGCCTTGAACTCTAAATAAATCACTCAGTGTCACCAGCAAAGCACACCAAAGCATCACACCTTCTCCTCCATGCTTCACGGTGGGAACCACACATACGGAGGTCATCCGTTTACCTACTCTGCGTCTCAAAGTCATGGCGGTTGGAACCAAAAATCTCAAATTTGGACTCATCAGACAAAAGGACAGATTTCCACCAGTCTAATGTTCATTGCTCGTGTTTCTTGGCCCAAACAAGTCTCTTCTTCTTATTGGTGTCCTTTAGTAGTCGTTTCTTTGCAGCAATTCAACCATGAAGGCCTGATTCACGTAGTCTCCTCTGAACAGTTGATGTTGAGATGTGTCTGTTACTTGAACTCTGTGAAGCATTTATTTGGGCTGCAATCTGATGTGCAGTTAACTCTAATGAACTTATCCTCTGCAGCAGAGGTAACTCTGGGTCTTCCTTTCCTGTGGCGGTCCTCATGAGAGCCAGTTTCATCATAGCGCTTGATGGTTTTTGCGACTGCACTTGAAGACACTTTCAAAGTTCTTGAAATCTTCCATATTGACTGACCATCATGTCTTAAAGTAATGATGGACTGTTGTTTCTCTTTGCTTATTTGAGCTGTTCTTGCCATAATATAGACTTGGTCTTTTACCAAATAGGGCTGTCTTCTGTATACCACCCCTACGTTGTCACAACACAACTGTTTGGTTCAAACGCATTAAGAAAAGAAATTCCACAAATTAACTTTTAACAAGGCACACCTGTTAAAATGTAAATGCATTACAGGTGACTACCTCATGAAGCTGGCTGAGAGAATGCCAAGAGTGTGCAAAGCTGTCACCAAGGGAAAGGGTGGCTACTTTGAAGAATCTCACATATATTTAGATTTGTTTAACACTTTTTTGGCTACTACATGATTCCATATGTGTTATTTCATAGTTTTGATGTCTTCACCATTATTCTACAATGTAGAAAATAGAACAAATAAAGAAAAACCCTTGAATGTCTGTAGAATAACTTACAGGAAGCACACTACCTTTCAAAAGTTTGGGGTCACTTAGAAATGTTCTTGTTTTTGAAATAAAATAACTTTTTTTCTAATTAAAATAACATGAAATTGATCATAAATACAGTGTAGACATTGTTAATGTTGTAAATGACTATTGTAGTTGGAAACGGCACATTTATTATGGAATATCTACATAGGCGTACAGAGGCCCATTATCAGCAACCATCACTCCTGTGTTCCAATGGTACGTTGTGTTAGCTAATCGTAGTTTATCATTTTAAAGGCTAATTGATCATTAGAAACCCCTTTGCAAATATGTTAGCAGACCTGAAAACTGTTGTTCTGATTAAAGAAACAATAAAACTGGCCTTCTTTAGACTAGTTCAGTATCTGGAGCATCAGCATTTGTGGGTTCGATTACAGGCTCAAAATGGCCAGAAACAAAGCACTTTCTTCTGAAACTCGTCAGTCTATTCTTGTTCTGAGAAATGAAGGCTATTCCATGCGAGAAATTGCCAATAAACTGATGATCTCGTACAACGCTGTGTACTACTCCCTTCACAGAACAGCACAAACTGGCGCTAACCAGAATAGAAAGAGGAGTGGGAGGCCCCGGTGCACAACTGAGCAACAGGACAAGTACATTAGAGTGTACAGTTTGAGAAACAGACGCCTCACAACTCCTCAACTGGAAGCTTCATTAAATAGTACCCGCAAAACACCAGTCTCAACGTCAACAGTGAAGAGGTGACTCCGGGATGCTGGCCTTCTAGGCAAACGATCTCAGCCTGAGATAAAAGATGTGATTCACAATGCTACAGTGTGGAGTGTCTGGTGGGGATGTGTTCTGACAGGCAGCGTGAACGGGACGCCAGTGTTGGTTACGCTAAAGCGAAGCCCTGTCACTCCAGTCTCACTCATGTCAAGTTGGGTTACTCTTTAGGAATTACTCTGGTGTTACAGTGAAGGATCACCACAGATGGCAACGACCCATTGAGAGAAGGTGCTACAATTTCAGGAGGAGCAGCTGAGCCGTGCAGGAACTAATCAAACACAAATGATGTGCCTGGAGACTTCTCCTTAACGGTGTCAGGATCACTTGTAAACCGTAAAGTGGTACCGCAACTCCTGGACTTTTCAGTGACTGTGATCCCAGTGATAAGAACAGGTGCGATGGTCCATGGAATAACAACCCCAGGAGGATTTTTCCACTGTGGCGGAAGATTTGCCTAATTGGTATTTGGTAGTGGGCTAGGTTCCCAGAGCCAGTCAAATGTGGAAAACTGGGACCAGGACCTCGTGTAATCACTCCGTATCCGGCACATCAGAACACCTTACACAGCCAGCCTGACAATGCATGTCATTTTAGTACCAGGCAACAGGGAGTCTGGACAACTCAAGCATTGGAAAGGTGAAGTTGTGCACTATGACAATATTTCTCTATATATAATATGCTATCATTGAAAATAACACAACACTTTTGTATTATATCTTCCCAAAAATATTTTCTACAATGATAATTATACAAAAATAAGATGGATACATTTGAATGATTTACAAAACAGAGACCTTTATTTTGAAGAGTAATGTCAAGGCACAAGACAGAGGTCTCTGCTTTCTCTTTTCAAGGGACCTATGGTGTTTGCCAAGGGCTTGCTTTCCTACATTTGTCAAGCTTTCACAAACTTCTCAAGCTAAGAGCAATGCCTAAACCTCCACAGCAGACGTACTAAACACAGGTGGGTCCATAATGTTATTTGGCAAAGAAACGATCCCTCTGGTCCCAACGCTAGCTAAGCGTAGCGCATTTACCATTTGTCATACAACCTCATCTGATGGCATGTCATATGCAGAGACACAACATTTAGTGTGGATATAAAGTAGCATGATACACAAAACCAGAGGAGGCTGATGGGAGGAGCTATAGGAGAACGGGCTCATTGTAAAGACTGGAATGGAAAAAATCTGAATGGTATCCAACACATTAAACATATGGAAACCACGTTCGACTCCGTTCCATTAATTCTATTCCAGCCATTACAATGAGCCCATCCTCCTATAGCTCCTCACACCAACCTCCTCTGATAAAAACATTGATTTAAAATAACAAGTGTGTTATGGCTAGGATTGCAAAATTACAGTAACTTACCCCAAATTCCCCGGTTTTGGGAAAATTACCCTTACATTTTGAAACCCAAGCTATGGCAATGACACAAAGAATAATAATGTATTTTTCCCCAAAGTAACATCGGTCCGTCTTGTTATAGAGCAAATGTAATGAATGCCATTTCATGTGATCCATTCATAGCACATGAAGCAAATCATAAAAAATAAAATGTTCATTTCTTAAATAAAACATTTAGCAAACAATATCACACAAATAAAACAAAGAATACTTAAGTGTATAAATATGTGCCATCATGGTTTGTCATAATTGATTATCTTTACATCTATCCACACTATTTAGAAGGCATAGAAAAGCTGCACTCGCCTCATCATCACGTTTAAGGTAGACTCTGCAATATGACATCACCATACACCCGTGTTACTCACAATTTTTTTGTAAGGGGGCCACTTTGGGTTGAGACAATCATTCAGAGGGCCGCACAGATCTTTCATTTGTTGTACTTCTTCTTCCAATATTAGCAATTAGCAATTGAGAGCAAATTCAGAGCAATGCAATTGATTTGATGTACAGCACATCACAAATATATACATACACACATCAAATAGGCTACATCACATGTATACAACCCATATTAAGGGTTACCTCAGTAGTTGGATGTGCAAAAATGTCCCTTCTGCTCCTTGACTGAATTCATTCTAAATGTAGAGTCTATTGTTGCTATCCTTGTGAGGCAATCCAGGTGTGCATTGGTCAGTCTGTTTCTCTGCTTTTGTTTCACAACGTTCATTGTTGAAAATGTTGCTTCACATGAATAAGTGCTGACAAAAGCTGATGTCACCTTTTGCACACACTGCTTCAGAAGTGGATACTCTGTGTCTGACCCACAAATGGGTAACACCTGATCTTAGTTGACCTTGCAATGTGTCATTTGACTGCAGCTCCACTATCTCACTCTCCATTCCAACACGGTCAGGACAGAGGGCTGTGATGACTGGGGTCAGAGATGACACTGGCACATGAAAGGGGTTCTCAATGAAGTTGAACAACTCCTTGTACTCCGTGATACCCTTGAATCAAACTCCAACTTCAACTCTTCCAACACACGCACAAATGCATCATAGTTAAAAGGTTGCAGTATGTCTGGGTTGGATGTGGTGACTGCTCTGAGTTTTGGGAAATGAACAAACTGTCAGGTATGAACAGTGTGGTGATTTTAGTGAAATGCTGTGACCACACGCAGCATTTTGCCTGGAGTTCTAGCTTTCCCTTGGAGCTGGAGATTCACCGTGTTCAGGTGGCAGGTGATGTCAGTTAAAAAAGCCAGCTTTAATATCCACTGTGGATCATCCAGCTCTCGCTCCTCTCTCCCCTTGCTTACAACAAATTCACAGATTTGAGGGAGGAGAGATAGAAATATTTCTAAAACTCTGCCACGAGACAGCCATCTCACCTCATTGCGAAATATCAAGTCGCCGCATTCTGTATAGTATTCCTCCAGCAACTCGCAGAATTGCCGGTGATTCAGTGCCCTCCCAATAATAATGTTCACCACGGGCACGACTTGCTGCATCACATTCTGTAAGTCACAGTCTTTGAGTTTAGCCACAAGTGCTTCCTGATGAATGATTCAATGAAATTAAACAAATTTGGGAATATCCTCTCTCTTTCTCATCAGGCCTATGAGTCCCTTCTTCTTCCCTCGCATGTTTGGGACGCCATCAGTGCACACAGATGCCAGATTTGACCAGTCAATATTATTATCAGCAACAAATGTAATAAGGGCTTTCAGAATATCCTCTCCTTGTGTTTGCACTGAAGGGGCAGTAAACATAGAAGTTCCTCTCTGAACGACTCGTTTTGAGTGAAGCGGACCCAAACACATAATTGGGCAATGCCACTTATATCAGTGCTTTCGTAAAGCGCAATACTAAAACATCACGCCACGGATATGTCGGTAATCAGTTGCTTACCGATGTCCTCGCTTCTATGCGTCTTGTTATGGTCAAGTCTGAGAGTTGCAGTCCCTTAATTTGCTTTCAAATAGCTTCCTTGTTTGTGAAATCAGCATACAATATTTTGGCTGAGGCCAAAAAACATTATTTGACAATCTCCGCGTCTGTGACGGCCTTCTTGTTTCTCGCGAGTATCCAAGCAATCTCATATGTTGCCTCTGTCATTTTCTCTGCAACAGTGCTAGATCTGTCCATCATTTATTGTTGTGCTTTGGGCTGTCCTTTGAGTTGCGCTATTTTGTTGTTTCTGAGGTTGCTTTGTGGCGGATATGTTTTGTGCCAACAAAAAATGGTGGTACTTTAAAGATGGGCATGGTGTGACTGGAAATGTCGCTCTAAATTTGCTCGTTTAAAACAATTGACTGCCTTCTGGCAAATAAGACAAAGTGAGCTAGTCCCATCATGCAGTACAAAAAAATACTTGTCTGTCCATTTCTCTTGGAACTTTCTGTGTTCTTCTTGAATCGACCATATCCTCCTCTTAGCCACCGGAGCCGCGTTTGCCAGGTTAGCTACGTTAGCTAGCTGCATTTTCCCGCCGACATCTTCCTGGTTTTCCTGAATCTCCGGTGGTTGTTCGTTCGGAGCTGTCACGTTGTTCTCCAGCTCTTCCCCCTCATTTTCATTGTCAATAGATTTACATTTCTTTTTTACAATAAATCGATCCATGTCAACCAGTCTGCAAAATTAGCTAGTAGCAAACTGATATGTGTTGGTCACTGTAGCTGAGCAGCTGCGTTCTATTTCGGCAAACGTTCTATTTCGGCCTTTCTGTTCAACAGCTGTGCTATACTGCCATCTATCTGCCGTCCAGAGAACAATAGATATATTCAATGAAGTGATTCAGGCCTGCATTAAACACATTTAATTGAAATTGTATCAATGTTATGTATTATGCATGGAATATAAGAAATTCACAGCGAGCCACAAATTAAGGGCATGCAGCCCGCGGGCCTTGCAATGAGTACCACTGCCATACAAAGTGGGGCAACTTCCTACTTACACACATCAACTTTACAAGAGAGCCATTACTGGCTTATCCCAATTTACACCATCCCTTGAGTCATGTGATGATGTCATATTGCGGATTCTACCTTTAAAGTACCACAATTTTTTGTTGGCACAAAACTACTTCCATACTTCCATTCATTTGTATGAGTTACCTTCAGACGATTCCAGTGACACTTGTGGTTGGGTCGTAGAGCAAAGCGGAGAACACAATAGTGTTTGTGAGAATTTGTAGGCCAAACCATTCGGACGCTATAGATGTTTTCGTGAGAACACCGATTTTCAGGATGTCTCATGGTCTGACAAACACAGCTGTAGCTCGGCCACCTTCAACCGCAGATGCGGAACGCCTGACATAGGCAGATGTGGTGGATTGTTACGCACCCCATGCAAAAACACAGATATCTCTAGCTTAACCTGACAGATTTTGATGGGATATTTTTGTTATGTTACTTAGATTGACGCACGGGTGCGCCAATAGACTCTTAAAGATTAATACTGACAACCAAACGTCCACCCTTTTCTGTCTAGAAAATATGCTGAGTCTTCCTTAGCCCAGCATATTTAGTCAAAATAACAAAAATAAAATGAATAAACTTTTGTCGATTCCATTCCACTCTCATAACCTTGTTGCCTGAATATTTGTGAGAACAACTGTCTGTTGTTAAGCTTTACATATGCAAGTGAAATGATGCATTTTCGTGTTAATGTAGCTCCAAACATATCCATTGATTAGAAATGGTCCCTAATCTTGATCTCTTGATAAGCCTACTTTGATCGAAGCCCTGGCGGAACAGTGAAATGGTTTTAATGCAAATATATAGAATAGTACATTTAAATATACAGTAAACATAAAATAAAAAAATACAGTCAGAAATCTAAACAAAAGTGCTACAGTGATAATGATGATAAATCGTTGGTTGGTTGGTAAAGCACGGAAATTTGTTGGGACACGGAGGATCTTTGGGTGATGGAAGGCTCCTCAGCAGACAAAAGTCACCAGCTTTCATTACAAGGGGTGTGTGCCTATTATCTCATACAGAGAATGGATGCCGTGCGGTTGGGTGTGTGTAATGGATAAGACTTGGAAAAGCATGGTACAGGTCCAGTTAAAGGGGGGATTGTGTCCCAAGGACAGCAAGACGCAGGCGGCTCTTGTCGGCTTTAAAGGCTGGACTCTGGAGCTCAAATGGTGATGTAGGGCTGTCTGAGTTTCACCAAAAGGAACTCGTGGGTTAAATTGTGTCGTGTGATTATTCCCACAATCTGAAAGAGAAGGTACAGGCAGCCACATCATGGAGCAAATTGCTTCCTCTACTCTAGACAGACTCTCAAAAAGAATTAATTAGCTACAGTAGTTCATTAAGAAAGCAATTTCTCTGCTTAGTGCTTCTATGCAAAATAAAATTCTAGAGCTCGTTTTGACGGATAAAATAAGTTGAGTTACTCACTTGAAGCTGCGTTTATGTCAGAGAGAATGTTGATAATTCATGCCAGTTTAAATTTGAACAATATGGACATTTAATACATACTGTGTCAAGCACTTGGAATGAGTCTATGGTGTGTCTGTCTTTATGATGGACCAACAGAGACATGTTGTGATTTGAATGGTTGTTATTATAAATCTGGGTTGTATTCATTAGGCACCAAACAGAAGGAAACAAAGGGGGGACTACTTGAACTTGTCCAACAAGAAACACTCCTTTCTCTTTTCCATTGCAAACCGTTTGGCTACGGTGTTCACTGATGAATACAACCCTGTCCACAGAGAGTAAACAGGAAGTAGAAACAGGAAGTTGAGGAATGGGTATAATTAACCCTTTGCAGTAACACTCACCTCTCCTACGGCATTGACCACAGGCAGGTGTCGGAGGCGAATGGTTCTGAACAGGTTAAAAACTTGGGACACATGCGTTTTTGGGGACACTGTGTAGGGGCATGGGTTCATGTACGGGTGACGTCCTGAAAGTGAAAGATGAAAAATAATTTTCCCTTTTTCGCATTGTCCATTGTATTGACTCGATAAAGAGATGTCACACATCCATTATGATTGGCTGGGTCGTACCACTATAATGTGGGGTTGTAAGTGCAGTGTTAGCTGTAGATGTAGTATTTTATTAGGATCCCCATAAGCTGTTGCCAAGGCAACAAATACTCTTACTGGGGTCCAAACAGAGATAAAACATATCAAACAAAACATTGTGCATAATACAAATTTACATCGCTACATTATTACATTACAATATTACAATAATACATAACTAAGAAGAGTGTGTGGGTGTTGTGTGTGGGTGACTGTCTCTTCACAGTCCACGCTGTGCCGTGAGGTGTTTTATCAGTTTTTTATTTTTTTATCTGGATTTTACTGCTAGCTTGAGTTACGTGGAAGAGAGTTCCATGTTTATGGCTCTACAGTTGAAGTCGGAAGTTTACATACACTTAGGTTGGAGTCATTAAAACTTGTTTTTCAACCACTCCACAAATGTCTTGTTAACAAACTATAGTTTTGGCAAGTCGGTTAGGACATCTACTTTGTGCATGACACAAGTAATTCTTCCAACAATTGTTTACAGACAGATTATTTCACTTTTAACTCACTGTGTCACAATTCCAAATGGGTCAGAAGTTTACATACACAAAGTTGACTGTGCCTTTAAACAGCTTGGAAAATTCCAGAAAATGATTTGATAGCTTTAGAAGCTTCTGATAGGCTAATTGACATCATTTGAGTCAATTGGAAGTGTACCTGTGGATGTAATTCAAGGCCTACCTTCAAACTCAGTGCCTCTTTGCTTGACATCATGGGAAATCAAAAGATATCAGCCAAGACCTCAGAAAAAAAATTCTGGTTCATTCTTGGGAGCAATTTCCAAACGCCTGAAGGTACCACGTTCATCTGTACAAACAATAGTACGCAAGTATAAACAGCATGGGACCATGCAGCCATACGAAAAGCGCAAATCAATCACAGAACAACAGCAAAGGAACTTGTGAAGATGCTGGAGGAAACACGTACAAAAGTATCTATATCCACAGTAAAACGAGTCCTATATTGACATAACCTGAAAGGCCACTCAGCAAGGAAGAAGCCACTGCTCCAAAACCGCCATAAAAAAAGCCAGACTACGGTTTGCAACTGCACATGGGGACAAAGATCGTACTTTTTGGGGAAATGTCCTATGGTCTGATGAAACAGAAATAGAACTGTTTGGCCATAATGACCATCGTTATGTTTGGAGGAAAAAGTGGGAGGCTTGCAAGCCGAAGAACACCATCCCAACCGTGAAGCACGGGGGTGGCAGCATCATGTTGTGGGGGTGCTTTGCTGCAAGAGGGACTGGTGCACTTCACAAAATAGATGGTATCATGAGGTAGGAAAATGATGTGGATATATTGAAGCAACATCTCAAGACATTCAAGAAGTTAAAGCTTGGTCGCAAATGGGTCTTCCAAATGAACAATGACCCCAAGCATACTTCCCAAGTTGTGGCAAAATGGCTTGAGGACAACAAAGTCAAGGTATTGGAGTGGCCATCACAAAGCCCTGACCTCAATCCTATAGAAAATGTGTGGGAAGAACTGAAAAAGCGTGTGCGAGCAAGGAGGCCTACAAACCTGACTCAGTTACTCCAGCTCTGTCAGGAGGAATGGGCCAAAATTCACCCAACTTATTGTGGGAAGCTTGTGGAAGGCTACCCAAAACGTTTGACCCAAGTTAAACAATTTAAAGGCAATGCTAACAAACACTAATTGAGTGTATGTAAACTTCTGACCCACTGGGAATGTGATGAAAGAAATAAAAGCTGAAATAAATCATTCTCTCTACTATTATTCTGACATTTTACATCCTTAAAATAAAGTGGTGATCCTAACTGACCTAAGACAGGGAATTTTTATTTGGATAAAATGTCAGGAATTGTGAAAAACTGAGTTTAAATGGATTTGGCTAAGGTGTATGTAAACTTCCGACTTCAACTGTATATAGTACTGTGCGTTTGCTAGCCTCTGTTCTGGGCTAGGGGACTATGAAGAGACCTCTGGTGGCATGTCTTGTGGGGTATGTATAAGTGTCTGAGCTGTGTGTTAACCGATTTAACAGATAGTTCGGTACTTTTAACACGTCAATACCTTTCACAAAGACCAGTAGTCAATCTCTCCTCTACTTTGAGCCACAAGAGATTAATATGCATGTTGTTGATATTAGTCTTCTGTGTACATTTAAGGGCCAGACATTCTGCTCTGTTCTGGGTCAACTGTATTTGCCTATGTCCCTCTTTACAGCACTTGACCATATAATGGCGCCGAAGGAGATGGACGCCGTTTTACGAACCTGTAACCAATTGTGCTATTGTGTATATTTTTTCATGTTATTTGTAACTTATTTTGTACATAATGTTTCTGCCACCGTGTCTTATGACCGAAAAGAGCTTCTTGATATCAGGGCAGCGATTACTCACCCCGTACTGGAGGAATCCTTCCTTCCTTCAACGAGTCGGACGGGAAGGATTTACTCTAGACACCCGACAAGACCTTCATCCCCGGCATTCGCAGGAGGAAAAGACGGCGGTCCGGGTGCCTTGTAAGGATCTGTCGCCGAAAGGGTAATCTACCTTTACCATCGGTCCTATTAGCCAATGTACAATCCATCGATAATAAAATAGACGAACTACGAGCACGTATATCCTACAAACGGGACATTAAAAACTGTAATATCTTATGTTTCACAGAGTCGTGGCTGAACGATGACATGATTAACATACAGCTGCCGGGTTTTAAGCCTTTTCGGCAGGATAGAACAGTAGCCTCTGGTAAGACAAGGGGCGGCGACCTATGTATATTTGTAAACAACAGCTGGTGCACAAAATCTAAGGAAGTTTCAAGGTTTTGATCAACTGAGTTAGAGTATCTCATGATAAGCTGTAGCCCACACTATTCAACAAGAGAATTTACATCTATATTTTTCGTAGCTGTCTATATACCACCGCAGAACGATGCTGGAAATAAGACCGCACTCAATCAGCTGTATACGGCCATAAGCAAACAGGAAAACGCTCATCCAGAGGCAGCGCTCCTAGTGGCCGGGGACTTTAATGCAGGGAAACTCAAATCAGTTTTACCTAATTTCTATCAGCATGTTAAATCTGCAACCAGAGGGGAAAAAAACTCTAGACCACCTTTACTCCACACACAGAGATGCGTACAAAGCTCTCCCTTGCCCTCCATTTGGCCAATCTGACCATAATTCTATCCTCCTGATTCCTGCTTACAAGCAAAAACTAAAGCAGGAAGTACCAGTGACTTGGTCAATAAGAAAGTGGTCAGATGAAGCAGATGCTAAACTACAGGATTGTTTTGCTAGCACAGACTGGAATATGTTCCGGGATTCTTCCGATGGCATTGAGGAGTACACCACATCAGACACTGGCTTCATCAATATGTGCATCGATGACGTCGTCCCCACAGTGACAGTACATACAGTGGGGAGAACAAGTATTTGATACACTGCCGATTTTGCAGGTTTTCCTACTTACAAAGCATGTAGAGGTCTGTAATTTTTATCATAGGTACACTTCAACTATGAGAGACGGAATCTAAAACAAAAATCCAGAAAATCACATTGTATGATTTTTAAGTAATTAATTTGCATTTTATTGCATGACATAAGTATTTGATACATCAGAAAAGCAGAACTTAATATTTGGTACAGAAACCTTTGTTTGCAATTACAGAGATCATACGTTTCCTGTAGTTCTTGACTAGGTTTGCACACACTGCAGCAGGGATTTTGGCCCACTCCTCCCTACAGATCTTCTCCAGATCCTTCAGGTTTCGGGGCTGTCGCTGGGCAATACGGAGTTTCAGCTCCCTCCAAAGATTTTCTATTGGGTTCAGGTCTGGAGACTGGCTAGGCCACTCCAGGACCTTGAGATGCTTCTTACGGAGCCACTCCTTAGTTGCCATGGCTGTGTGCTTCGTGTCGTTGTCATGCTGGAAGACCCAGCCACGACCCATCTTCAATGCTCTTACTGAGGGAAGGAGGTTGTTGGCCAAGATCTCGCGATACATGGCCCCATCCATCCTCCCCTCAATACGGTGCAGTCGTCCTGTCCCCTTTGCAGAAAAGCATCCCCAAAGAATGATGTTTCCACCTCCATGCTTCACGGTTGGGATGGTGTTCTTGGGGTTGTACTCATACTTCTTCTTCCTCCAAACACGGCGAGTGGAGTTAGACCAAAAAGCTCTATTTTTGTCTCATCAGACCACATGACCTTCTCCCATTCCTCCTCTGGATCATCCAGATGGTCATTGGCAAACTTCAGACAGGCCTGGACATGCACTGGCTTAAGCAGGGGGACCTTGCGTGCGCTGCAGGATTTTAATCCATGACGGCGTAGTGTGTTACTAATGGTTTTCTTTGAGACTGTGGTCCCAGCTCTCTTCAGGTCATTGACCAGGTCCTGCCGTGTAGTTCTGGGCTGATCCCTCACCTTCCTCATGATCATTGATGCCCCACGAGGTGAAATCTTGCATGGAGCCCCAGACCGAGGGTGATTGACCGTCATCTTGAACTTCTTCCATTTTCTAATAATTGCGCCAACAGTTGTTTCCTTCTCACCAAGCTGCTTGCCTATTGTCCTGTAGCCCATCCCAGCCTTGTGCAGGTCTACAATTTTATCCCTGATGTCCTTACACAGCTCTCTGGTCTTGGCCATTGTGGAGAGGTTGGAATCTGTTTGATTGAGTGTGTGGACAGGTGTATTTTATACAGGTAACGAGTTCAAACAGGTGCAGTTAATACAGGTAATGAGTGGAGAACAGGAGGGCTTCTTAAACAAAAACTAACAGGTCTGTGAGAGCTGGAATTCTTACTGGTTGGTAGGTGATCAAATACTTATGTCATGCAATAAAATGCAAATTAATTATTTAAAAATCATACAATGTGATTTTCTGGATTTTTGTTTTAGATTCCGTCTCTCACAGTTGAAGTGTACCTATGATAAAAATTACAGACCTCTACATGCTTTGTAAGTAGGAAAACCTGCAAAATCGTCAGTGTATCAAATACTTGTTCTCCCCACTGTATATTCCCCAACCAGAAGCCATGGACTACAGGCAATATCCGCACTGAGCTAAAGGGTAGAGCTGCCGCTTTCAAGTAGTGGGACTCTAACCCGGAAGTTTATAAGAAATCCCGCTATGCCCTCCGACAAACCATCAAACAGGCAAAGCTTCAATACAGGACTAAGATTGAACCGTACTACACCGGCGCTGACGCTCGTCGGATGTGGCAAGGCTTGCAAACTATTACAGACTACAAAGGGAAGCACAGCCACGAGCTGCCCAGTGACATGAACGTACCAGACGAGCTAAATTACTTCTATGCCCGCTTCGAGGCATGCAACACTGAAACATGCATGAGAGCACCAGCTGTTCCGGACGACTGTGTGATCACATTATTCACAACTAGATTTAGATGAGGTTCAGGGTTTAACAAATTATTTGTCCCAAATACAATGCTTTTAGTTTTCGATATATTTAGGACTAGCTTATTACTAGTCACCCATTCTAAAAATGACTGCAGATCTTTGTTAGGGGTTGCAGTGATTTACTTGCCGTGGTAGTTGACGTGTATAATGTTGAGTCATCGGCGTACATAGACACACAGGCTTTATTCAATGCTAGTAGTAGGTCATTAGTAAAAAAGGAGAACAGTAGAGGGCTAAGACAGCTGCCTTGAAGAACAACCACACTCTACCTGGTTTACATTAGAGAGGCTTCCATTAAAGAAAACCCTCTGTGTTCTATTAGATAGGTAGCTCTCAATCCACGATATGGCAGATAACACATATGTTTTTTCAGCAACAGATTATGATCGATAATATAAGAAGCTGCATTGAAGTCTAACAACACAGCTCCTGTGTGATGGACTGGGTCGTACCACTATCATGTGGGTGCAGTAGTAGCTATAGATGTGTGATGGACTGGGTCGTACCACTATCATGCAGGGGTTGAGGAGGGCCAGGTCCAAGTTGTGGATGTCTGGGAAACAGCGGTAGTCCTCAGTCATCTCAGCGTATGACAGTCTGGGCTGCGTGGCACTCTATGTGGACGCACAGACATACAGTCAAAGAGAACAGTGCACAAACACAGACACGCCTTCCCTTCCTCTCTCCCATAGACACACTGACTAACTCCTAGGTCATATTCATTAGTGCATAGTGCAAAACGTAGCAAAACGTTTTGCAATGGAGAACAAAAATGAGAGTGAAGGTAGTTCCTCCACGGTTTCTTCCATTTGGTGCCTAATGAACACTAGGGCTGGGAATTGCCAGGGACCTCACAATATGATATTATCACAATACTTAGGCGGGATACTATATGTATTGAGATTCTTTATGTCACACTATTTTATATATTGCGAATCGATACTCTGATTTTATTGTGATTCGATGTTCAAACATACTGCTCACTATATGTCTGCTGCAAAGGAACAAAAGAGCCATGAGTAAACAAGTTTTGAGCAGTCATGGAAATAAAAGTGCTAAAAACATGTTGGCTCAACATATAAAAAGAAGATTAAAATCAAGATAATATTAAGATAATCTTGCAATAATCTATTGTATAAATGTTTCCCCCCCATCACTAACTAATACGACCCTCATGAGGAGTGGGTTGGAACACTAACCGACTGGTTCTCTGTGTAGCAGACGCCACGGATGAGCAGTTTGACCAACTGGGACCGCAAGATGATGCCGTGGAAGGTCAGAGGTCGGAAGCACTCTTCCATGGTCCACTCCTCGCTAGGGGACTGGTCTGGATAAAGGTTAGGGTAGGGCACGTGTCTGGAAAGATACACACAGAAAAACACATCAGCACAACATTTTCTCCAAATAAAAAACACCAGACTGGCTCATCACAGTTAATGGGAACTATCTATGTTTGACCTGCTTCTCCTTCTAAACATGCTTGCTAATTAAATAGAGGATGGGTCATTACCTGGTTTATGACTGCAGTAATGGGGTAAAGACATCAGTGCTAAGATCTGGTTATGACTTCAGTGGTTAGAACATACCATAGTATCTGTTTGAACACATCACCTAGTAGTCAAGCATTGTGTGTCTGCTACGTAGGTAACTCTGCAGTCTTCTTAGGAACAGGAAGGTATGAGCATCTTCACACTTCTCACGGGAAATTAAGCAGATGGAAAGATGTATACATCAAGACTTGGTCAATATGTAAACATATGGCTTCTAAGACATCAAGTAATCATATGAGGTTTTTTCCAAAAATGTGGTGTCTTTTCAGAATTGGAAGTTGGCAAAAAAAAAAAATCTAACTTGATTTCACCTAATTTTAACATTCGGTCATAAAGAGCACATGTTCAACTTCATAAAAAAAACACATTTTCCCATCTACAAAATGACTATAGTAGTTCCAAGTTCAATTTGTCACATGCACAAGTACAGTGAAATCCTTAACTTTCAAGCCCTTCCCAAAAGTGCAGTATTCAATATCAAAATAGTATAACAAAAATAAAACAGAAGAAATAAGAGAAAGAAAAAAACACAACTAGACTTTATACAGGGTCAGGGCCAGTGCCACATGTACAATGTGCAGGGATACTGGAGTGTTTGAGATAGTATGTACATGTAGGCAGGGATTAGGAGAAAGTGACTGGTAGCAGGATCAATAATGATAATAATAACAGTAAACAGTAAGTGGTGGGGGGGGTGTGTGCGTGGTGGTGAGTGTGTGTATGTGTGTGGGTGTTGATTAATCAACAATCATTTTAGCAGAAGCGTAAGTGTGTGGCGTCAGTAATGACTGTGTGACTGAGGGTGTACAGTATGTGAGTGTGCGCATGTGAGCATGTATGTGAGTAAGAGTGACAGTGAAGGTGTGTTAGAGTTGTGGCAGTCATGACATTTTGTCAGCCGGTTATTGTCATGCAAAAGAATGCCGGTCTCAAGGTAATTGACCGTTAATTAACATAAACACACATTTAGCATCTCCAGGCCTTCAAGCATACAAGCTACATACAAGACGCTGATGCGCACCTTTGGAACATCTACATTTAAAAAAGTATAATAAATCAATTTCATATACACCATCACAATAAATCCATTGTTTATTTTAGTCAGGTCTAAAGAAACATTATAGTATGAAGAAAATTTATTTTCCCAAAGAACAGAATATGAGTTGGCCTACTGTATAGTATCTGGCTATGATCCATGCCATAGGCTGTAGGCTTGTTCATTTCGCTGACAAGATATGCTTATAAGTCCCGTGCCATTATTTTATACTATATGATTTTACTTGAATAAAGATGACTTGAAACTGAATAAAATAGAAAGGATATTTTTCCCATTCTGGAGCGAGTGTGCATATGAAGTGGCTATGTTGAGCTAAAAGTGATCATTTGAAACAGGTCCTACATGCTAGATTTAGAGTTATTTGGCAACCTTAGTTGTGAATGATACAAACCTTAGAATGTTTTAGAAATCCAAACATAAATGGGCTGCATGATGCGACTATAGGATATTGATGATTTGAGAAGGTCACAAAAAAGCTTGCGCTATGTTCCTTGCCTCAGGCTGCACACACTGTTCTCTCACCAAGTGATCATATTTTCACCCATCAGACTATTCTCAATTTAATCTTGACTTTACTAATATGTAAAATCAGTTTCGATTTAGAATGGCCAATTATCAAATGAAAAGGAACAGGGGGGAAAATACATGTAAGCTGTATGTACTCAAATAGCGAATGGAGGCCATGTGTTTTCCCACCAGTCCGTTTTTCAATAATGCCTGGTAGGCTACTTCAGTTTTATAGCAGACCTGTGCTTCATATGAGCAGCTGAGAAATACATATAACAACACTTATTTCACTCGACGCGTCAACCACTGTTTGAGGAGCATGCTCTTGCTGCTGGACAGGTGATATTCTGCCCAAACTCTGTTTGTCATGGACTCTCCAACCCTGTTCCTGCAGCTACCCAGCGCTTAATTTGGGAAACCAAGTGAAATCTGTTTGGGAACAGCGATAGTAACATGTTTATCTCAACAAAACATATTTCACTAAACTGTTGACAGCCCCTCTGCATGCTCAAGAAAGGAATAAAGGAAAGGAGATGGAAACGCATGGTGGTGAGATATTCTGTAAAGCTAAAGTTAATGTGCCACCCAATTAATTATGAAAATATAGAAAAATCCCTATTAATAGAATTTTCAAAATCAAATACAAATTCACTATAATTGTAGACTACCTGTAAGCCGCCCTGCACAATCAATGAACCAACAGCATCGCCTAGGGCTATATGTACGCACGGTAATCTACTTTCATGCACCCTGGGCATGCTTTTTTTTTTTTTTTTACTGCGGTAATGACTCATGACTGACAGTGTGGCGGTAATACAGTCACCGCAACAGCCTTAAGGTGTGTGCGTCTGAGTGGGTAGAGACCTGTGGATGGGCATAGAGTCAGTGTGGATAGTTTGTGGGAGAGCAGTAGTTGTTATCCATTTAACAGTCTTATGACCAGGAGATAAGTTGTTTAGGAGTCTGTTGGTCTGAGCCTTGATGCACTGGTACCACCTGCCGGAAGGGAGCATGAAGAACAGTCCGTGTCTGAGGTGGCTGGAGTCTTAGGTAATTTTTGGGGCCTTTTTCAGACACCGCATGGAATGTACGTCCTGGATGGCTGGGAGCTCACCACCAGTGATGCGCTGGGCCATCTACACCACTCTCTTCCCGTCGAGAGTGGTGCAGTTGCCATAACAGACGGTTGGTTATACAACCAGTCAGGATGGTACAGCTGTAAAAGTTCCTAAGGATCTGAGGGGCCATGCCAAATCGTTTCAGCCTACTGAAGGCGAAGAGGCACTGCCATGCCTTCTTCACGACTGTGCTGGTGCCAATTCCTCAGTGATGAGGACACCGAGAAACTTGACCCTCTCCACTGTAGACCCATCAATGTGGATGAGGGTATGCATCCCCCCATTTCTTGTATTCCACGATAAGCTCGTTGTAAATGGCTATTAAGTGCCAAATAAAGTAAAAGTCCAATGCAGTTGTTTTTATCTCAATAGCAAATCATTTCTGGGTAACAATTAAGTACATTACTGTGATTGTTTTCAATTAAAATTGTTAAAAAAAAATCTAATATTTGCTTCACAGCAGAAAGCAATTTCTCAAGCAAGGAATTAGCTACAGTAGGACTGTCTGGGATTAGTCTGAGTGAGGAGGGGAAAACTGAAAACTAGCTGTTATTTGGAACTCTTTCTTATAGAGGGTTGCCAGGTTGCGTATGACGCCTCCTAGAAACCATGTTGGAAGATCACCACGTCAATTCTTCCAACAACAACAGCTGAGTGGCTACCCCAAGCTGCATGATAACAGTGCCTAAAACTAGTTGATTCATCACCATGGTAAATTTCTGTTCAGTATTTGGCTGCTCTAACAAGGCAGGAAAGACAACGGGAAAAAAATATTTTTTACAGATTACCCGCAATCATGAAACACCAAGGAGATAAGACTCAAGAACTGTCTGAAAAACAAAGAAACCTTTTTGTCAGTCAAGACCTGAACCCAGACAACTGTCAGTACAGGATCTGTTCCGACCATTTCATCACTGGTTAGTCTGATCAATTTATAGTTTAGTTTAGATTTTATGCTAACCAGGTGATGACAACAAGACTAAGTTAGCCAACATTAGCTACCTAATAGCGTGTAGTCTAGCTATTAGCATGTGTCTCTCTCATAGGCTGCGCATGAGGTTCAAGTTTTGGGGAAGCTATTTTTTCCACCATAAAAATGTGCCTTTATAATAAAGCATTGCATGCATCTATCAACGCAGTTGCAGACTAATGTCAGCCTACTATTCCTAATGTGATGATTGGATAGTCATAATTTATTTGGATATTAATATAACTCAATCTAATCCTTGTGCATGGCTGAGCGTGTAGTGGCATAGGTAAAATAAAAAAAAGGTTAAAATAAATAAATAAGCCTATAGGCTATATCAAAGATGTTTCTTTTCTTTCCTTTGCACAGGGAAAATGTGCCCTTTGATCAACACATTTCATGCAATTCTACTACACTTTATATGACTGGAGACATTAGTATAATCTTTTTTAATACGACAAATCACTGGGTAGCCTAGACCTTCTCTGCTGACACTGACAAACAGATCAATAAAAAAACTACCATTTCCTGAATGCAACTAATCTAAGCCATTTAGCCGGGAGGAGGACATTATTGTCCAAAATTCCAGTGGCAATGACACAATGATCACTTTTTTATTTAACCTTTATTTAACTAGGCAAATCAGTTAAGAACAAATTCTTATTTACAATGACGGCCTACCGGGGAACAGTGGGTTAACTGCCTTGTTCAGGGGCAGAACGACAGATTTTTACCTTGTCAGCTTGGGGATTCAATCCAGCAACCTTTCAGTTACTGGCCCAACACTCTAACCACTAGGCTACCTGCTGCCCCATTTGTTGAGAACTCTATTCATAAAGTGGGACAATGTATGGCCATTACAGCCTAGAACTAAGGCCTCAATGGGATAGGACAACCTGCTATGTTGACTTTTGGTTCTTCCAGCCCAACAATAGATTTCATCTCTATATGACACTAAATCCCCTCTAAATTAAACACAACCAATCAAATGCGCTGATGCTGTAGGTTAATCAGCTATCAAGACGCCCATGTCGACTGGATTCCCACTATGAAGATGAGCAATGCTGCAGCAGCATCAGTTTCTACTTCTACTATTTCGCCCTTTTCCAGATATGAAAGGAGATATCCCTCAGTTAGACAAAATGGTTGGTCAATCTGAATGATTCTGAATGATAATGAAGGGTGTAGCAATAACTGCTGATTAAACAGAAACACAGTTTCACAGTACACATGTATGAATAAATGAATTGTAATTTGGAACAACATGTAAAACTCTATTGTTTTATGACATTGTAAACATACTTTAATAATAGGCAATTTTGTTGTATTGTGTGTCATCTCTGCTTTGCCTTGCCTTATTAAATGAAATGTATTTCTTACAGCCTAACTATTCTTTCTTTCTTTTACAATTTAAACATATTTAGCATAGACAATGTAATTGTTGTGGTAGGCAAACCATCTTCATTATCACAGTGGCACCTCCTGTCACAACCTGATCTGTTTCACCTGTCTTGTGCTTGTCTCCACCCCCTCCAGCTGTCACCCATTTCCCCATTATCACCTGTGCATTTATACCCGTTTTCTGTTTGTCTGTTGCCAGTTTGTCTTGTAAAGCCTACCAGCGTGTTTTTCCGTACTCCTGTTCGCGTTAGTCCCTGTTTTCTAGTTTTGACCATTCTGCCTGCCGTTCGGTACCTTTTGACTCTGCACTGGATTACTGACCTCTGCCTGCCCTGACCCTGCCTGCCGTTCTGTACCTTATGGACATTGCACTGGATTACCGACCTCTGCCTGCCCTTGAACTGTCATTTTGCCTTTCCCGTTTTGTTTATAAACTTCTGATTTTTACTGTCTGCATCTGGGTCTTATCCTGAGGTCTGATACCTCCAAGTGCCAATCAGACCTTCTGGGAGAAAAGTATCTGGCATTGAACTTTGTAGAAGTAGTTGTGTCTGTTTTTATGCTAAGGATCCAATCTCCTGCTTCAACATTTCACTGGGGTTGGATTTGCACTAAACAATTTCATATCAGGATAAGGAATGTACAAAATCTAGTATAATGATAATATACATTGTCTATTGGTATCGCTTTTTAATTGAAAACATATACAGTGGGGAGAACAAGTATTTGATACACTGCCGATTTTGCAGGTTTTCCTGCTTACAAAGCATGTAGAGGTCTGTCATTTTGATCATAGGTACACTTCAACTGTGAGAGACGGAATCTAAAACAAAAATCCAGAAAATCACATTGTATGATTTTTAAGTAATTAATTTGCATTTTATTGCATGACATAAGTATTTGATACATCAGAAAAGCAGAACTTAATATTTGGTACAGAAACCTTTGTTTGCAATTACAGAGATCATACGTTTCCTGTAGTTCTTGACCAGGTTTGCACACACTGCAGCAGGGATTTTGGCCTACTCCTCCATACAGACCTTCTCCAGATCCTTCAGGTTTCGGGGCTGTCGCTGGGCAATACGGACTTTCAGCTCCCTCCAAAGATTTTCTATTGGGTTCAGGTCTGGAGACTGGCTAAGCCACTCCAGGACCTTGAGATGCTTCTTACGGAGCTACTCCTTAGTTGCCCTGGCTGTGTGTTTCGGGTCGTTGTCATGCTGGAAGACCCAGCCACGACCCATCTTCAATGCTCTTACTGAGGGAAGGAGGTTGTTGGCCAAGATCTCGCGATACATGGCCCCATCCATCCTCCCCTCAATACGGTGCAGTCGTCCTGTCCCCTTTGCAGAAAAGCATCCCCAAAGAATGATGTTTCCACCTCCATGCTTCACAGTTGGGATGGTGTTCTTGGGGTTGTACTCATCCTTCTTCTTCCTCCAAACACGGCGAGTGGAGTTTAGACCAAAAAGCTCTATTTTTGTCTCATCAGACCACATGACCTTCTCCCATTCCTCCTCTGGATCATCCAGATGGTCATTGGCAAACTTCAGACGGGCCTGGACATGCGCTGGCTTGAGCAGGGGGACCTTGCGTGCGCTGCAGGATTTTAATCCATGACGGCGTAGTGTGTTACTAATGGTTTTCTTTGAGACTGTGGTCCCAGCTCTCTTCAGGTCATTGACCAGGTCCTGCCGTGTAGTTCTGGGCTGATCCCTCACCTTCCTCATGATCATTGATGCCCCACGAGGTGAGATCTTGCGTGGAGCCCCAGACCGAGGGTGATTGACTGTCATCTTTAACTTCTTCCATTTTCTAATAATTGCGCCAACAGTTGTTGCCTTCTCACCAAGCTGCTTGCCTATTGTTCTGTAGCCCATCCTAGCCTTGTGCAGGTCTACAATTTTATCCCTGATGTCCTTACACAGCTCTCTGGTCTTGGCCATTGTGGAGAGGTTGAAGTCTGTTTGATTGAGTGTGTGGACAGGTGTCTTTTATACAGGTAACGAGTTCAAACAGGTGCAGTTAATACAGGTAATGAGTGGAGAACAGGAGGGCTTCTTAAAGAAAAACTAACAGGTCTGTGAGAGCCGGAATTCTTACTGGTTGGTAGGTGATCAAATACTTATGTCATGCAATAAAATGCAAATTAATTACTTAAAAATCATACAATGTGATTTTCTGGATTTTTGTTTTAGATTCCGTCTCTCACAGTTGAAGTGTACCTATGATAAACATTACAGACCTCTACATGCTTTGTAAGTAGGAAAACCTGCAAAATCGGCAGTGTATCAAATACTTGTTCTCCCCACTGTAGCTCAACAACGTATTATGTAAACAATGTGTGAGGTCAGCTATTTGCTGCTTCAGATGCACAATGTCATGGGGTGCATTGCAAATGCCCATAAGGCTAATGCCGTCATACTGTAGGCCAGTGGTTCCTGACTCTGGTCTTCAAGTACCCCCAACAATACATATTTATATTGTAGCCCCGGATAAGCACACATTGATTGAACTTGTCAGTTGTCAGTAGTTGACAAGTTGAATCAGGTATGTTTGTATGGGGCTATAACATGAATGTGTGCTGCTGAGGGGACTCAAGGACCGGAGTTGGGAACCACTGCTGCATTGGCGTTGCGCGCCATTATCAGCTGCGAAATGGGCATGACTGACATCCTGAGTGACAAAACTAATTGGAGAGCTTACAACTGAACAAAAAGGTAATGTTCATTTGAGAATACAACACAAACACATGACAGATTCCTTCCACTCTTTATTGCAGGATTGTGATCTGCGATTAATCAACATTGACTAGTTCATCTTGAATAATAGTTAACAATACACTTACCTTCAAAGAATCAGCACTTTATTACATATCACAAAGTGTCCAAGTAAGCTAACTCAAAGGTTAGACATCTTAGTAACAAGTAGGCTATTATTACGAAAGCATAAGGGAAACAAAAGCTGGGTTCCAATACTCATACTAACTGTACTATTTGTGACATGAATTGAGTATATAGTATGCTTATTGGTCATAGTATCGATTATAGTTAGTATGCCAAAAGTTCCCGGATGTCGTATTTAAATTCACCGAAATATGAAGTATACACGCAGAGGACAATATTTCTGTACTTTAGGGCCCATAATGCAATTATTTAGGAAATGGGTGTGGCTTCACATCGTTTTCAGGTTTGAAGAAAATGGGGTGCTCAATGGGGTGCTTTCGTAAATTCTCTCTGGCTATCTTCTCGTTTGAGTGTACCAGAGCACAGAATTAATTTACGAGCGCTCAACACCCGTTGAATATGGCCGGTGTCAGTAAACGTTGGCAAAAAGGAATAATAAAAGTTGCCAGCAGCACAGTTAGTCACCAACGCTCTGGATAACATAAACTGCCTAACCAGCTCTGCTAGGGTGAGTAAAATAATAATAACTACAGACCAGTATCCCTTCTTTCTTTTCTCTCCAAAACTCTTGAACGTGCCGTCCTTGGCCAGCTCTCCTGCTATCTCTCTCAGAATGACCTTCTTGATCCAAATCAGTCAGGTTTCAAGACTAGTCATTCAACTGAGACTGCTCTTCTCTGTGTCACGGAGGCGCTCCGCACTGCTAAAGCTAACTCTCTCTCCTCTGCTCTCATCCTTCTAGACCTATCGGCTGCCTTTGATACTGTGAACCATCAGATCCTCCTCTCCACCCTCTCCGAGCTGGGCATCTCCGGCGCGGCCCACGCTTGGATTGCGTCCTACCTGACAGGTCGCTCCTACCAGGTGGCGTGGCGAGAATCTGTCTCCGCACCACGTGCTCTCACCACTGGTGTCCCCCAGGGCTCTGTTCTAGGCCCTCTCCTATTCTCGCTATACACCAAGTCACTTGGCTCTGTCATATCCTCACATGGTCTCTCCTATCATTGCTATGCAGACGACACACAATTAATCTTCTCCTTTCCCCCCTCTGATAACCAGGTGGTGAATCGCATCTCTGCATGTCTGGCAGACATATCAGTGTGGATGACGGATCACCACCTCAAGCTGAACCTCGGCAAGACGGAGCTGCTCTTCCTCCCGGGGAAGGACTGCCCGTTCCATGATCTCGCCATCACGGTTGACAACTCCATTGTGTCCTCCTCCCAGAGTGCTAAGAACCTTGGCGTGATCCTGGACAACACCCTGTCGTTCTCAACTAACATCAAGGCGGTGACCCGTTCCTGTAGGTTCATGCTCTACAACATTCGCAGAGTACGACCCTGCCTCACGCAGGAAGCGGCGCAGGTCCTAATCCAGGCACTTGTCATCTCCCGTCTGGATTACTGCAACTCGCTGTTGGCTGGGCTCCCTGCCTGTGCCATTAAACCCCTACAACTCATCCAGAACGCCGCAGCCCGTCTGGTGTTCAACTTTCCCAAGTTCTCTCACGTCACCCCGCTCCTCCGCTCTCTCCACTGGCTTCCAGTTGAAGCTCGCATCCGCTACAAGACCATGGTGCTTGCTTACGGAGCTGTGAGGGGAACGGCACCTCCGTACCTTCAGGCTCTGATCAGGCCCTACACCCAAACAAGGGCACTGCGTTCATCCACCTCTGGCCTGCTCGCCTCCCTACCTCTGAGGAAGTACAGTTCCCGCTCAGCCCAGTCAAAACTGTTCGCTGCTCTGGCACCCCAATGGTGGAACAAACTCCCTCACGACGCCAGGTCAGCGGAGTCAATCACCACCTTCCGGAGACACCTGAAACCCCACCTCTTTAAGGAATACCTAGGATAGGATAAAGTAATCCTCCTAACCCCCCCTCCCCCTTAAAAGAGTTAGATGCACTATTGTAAAGTGGTTGTTCCACTGGATATCATAAGGTGAATGCACCAATTTGTAAGTCGCTCTGGATAAGAGCGTCTGCTAAATGACTTAAATGTAAAATGTAAATGTAAAATGGTCAGAGTGGTCTCATAGCCAACGTTAGCTTGGGTGCCGTTGTAAGGTCAGAACGCTTAAATCAACCCTACTCCTCGGCCAGTGTCCAGTGTGCACTCCGAGAGCGAAACGCTCTGAATTTACAAACGGACAATCTGACAACGCCTTAACATTAGGAGCTCACTCTGGCACTCCACATTGAATTTAAGAACACACCCGAAGTCGTAAAATGTCTAACTAGTAATTTATGCTGACTAGCTAGCAAGAGGTTGCACAGCATAAACTTCCGGTAGACAGGCGAAGAGCTAGTACGCTCAACTGAAAGCATACTGTTCATTTACAGTATACTAAAATGAACTTATGTAGTATATACTCATTAAGTATGTAGTATTCAGTATGTTAGTATGGGTATTCGAACACAGCTCTAGTCAATACCAGAGGTAGCCAACCTCGCTCCACTGACCCCTGATCTACCTGGTGAGCAAACTTCTATTCCAACCCAGCAATAGCACACTTGATTATCAACTAATTAGGTTTGATAAATGGAATCAGGTGTGTTAGAGCTGGGCTGGAACTGAAGCCTGCACACCCAGCAGGGTTGGCCTACTCCAGTTGTAATAGGTTTATATACATTGTCTTTTTTAAATTGTATTTTTGTTTAAAACATTTGCTAAAGATGTACCCTTATTCTATTGGGACATTCATTGGGACCTTTCTCTTCATCTGCAGACAGGGTTTCACAGCTCTCTGTATCTGAGAACAGAAAACATCACAAAGAAACAGGGTTCATTATACTCAAATCAGAGAGCACTGAATATTACGTTGCTATATCTCTGTCATTTTTTTTGCTAAGGACTGGAACTGAAGAATCTTTTCAAAATGTCCTCCCACAAAGGTACATGCCCTATCCAGAGTAACCTACTCCCCTTCTCTGACAGGTTTAGCTAATAATAATGTTTATCATTTTCAAAATATATTTACTTACTTGAATAGCTTCTCCAACTGCATCTGTTTTCTGGGTTCTTAATAATGGGCAATCTTCCCGATGTTTCTGGTGGTAGATAAACACAGCCAGCCATATGGACGATTGGAGAACTTCCACCAGACTGAATCTGGTCTTCCAACACGGCGTCTGGTGTGGTTGCTAGGTGATTTGTGATGCAACTGCAACCCCTTTATTGGTCTATTAACTAATTTACCGCCTAGTGATGACACAGGCAGGCAAAAACGCCATCTGACCAAAACAGGCTGACATTTCAGATGGTCTTTTCAAACAGCTCTTACACTAAAAGGGCATTATAATTTTTTTTAAAGTCAGAGTATTAGTCCAACCTCAGCGTGGAAATTTATGACTCGTTTCAGGAAACTAGGCGTATGTCGCACGTCACTACTTCACAGGAGACATTTTGTGATCAAAATGCTTTTTTTGTCAGAAATGCCTTCTGGAACATGTGAACTTTCATGTGCCTTAATAACAGACGTGTATGCCATCTGTAAACACAAATAAAAGTGTTAAATTACGAGGGTAGTTGGTTTAGTCATGGAAAAAGTCAGGAACCTTCCCACTAGCCATGATTGGCTGAGATTATGGATGGGCTGGACATTCCGAGAGATGAGATAAGATCAGATTGGTCTGCCATGTAGCATGCTTCTGTCTATAACATGAGCTGCACAGTAGGTGTAGGTAATCCTTCCTAACAAGGATTTTTTTGAAAGATCGCTCTCCAATTTCTGGAGGACCGAGTTTTGAAATCAGTGGAATGCCCAGTGGAAGCAGAGTATGATAGCTAAGGAGATGCTGAAATTCAGGCGTTTGATTGCAAATGCGAAGGGAGTCAAAAAGAGAACACAGAAGGCTGTTGTATAAAACATCTGTCTCCGGATTACATCTTCAAACCTAGGGCAACCATAGCATCCGTGACAGAGAGGGAGAAGCGTTCATCCATGTATTTGGGTAAGAGAGTCTAACTACATTGTCAGACATTATCCGTTTCTAATTTTGGGAGAAAGTAATTTTCATTGCAAGTTAAAGCGTACTGTTAGCTAGCTAGCTAACATTAACTGGCTAACTCCCTAGCTAACATTAGATGTATGGCCTGTGTAGTAATATTATTCATATCGCAGAGCAATTTGCATTGCTAGTTATAGCCTAATGTGAGCTAGCTAGCTAACATTGTACCTAGTTAGTTAGCGTTTAGCTACCTGTTGATTCATGCAGGGTAGTAACCTTATGAGTTGGGATTATAGTTCATTGTTTAGCTAGCTAACATGTCTAAACAAAAAAGACTCCACTATGCAAGTAACCATTTCACAGTACCGTTTACACCTTCTGTATCCTGTGCATGTGACAAATAAACATTTTATTTGATATAGTGTGCTTACCACAGGAGGCTGCTGAGGGGAGAATGGCTCATAATAATGTCCAGAACAAAGCGGAATGGTATCAAACACCTGGAAACCATGTGTTTGATACCATTCCCCTGATACCGCTCCAGTCATTAACACAAGCAAGTTCTCCCCAATTAAGGTGCCACCAACCTCCTGTGGTGTTTACCAGAGATGGTAATGTGAAGAACAAGATGACCTGCAACAAAGTCAAATTAGGATGTAACGTTAGGCCAACGAGACAGTGTCCAGGTTCTAAAATTGTCCGGTAGAATGCACTGCTTTTATTCCGTCACACTAACAAACGTAAGCTATTTTCTGTAATTAGCTCGCCATTAACTTGTAAATAATAATCTTGTTGTGATTTATTTTCCTGTAATAATGAATGACAACTGTATACAGACATGTCGATAGACATAGTATGAAACAGCCTTTGGTCTTGAAATCTTTGGTTGTTTAGTACTGTTTAGCACTCAGTTGTGAATCTATAAGGGTATGCGCGAAATGCCGTTGGGGGTACGCCAAATAAAAATGTGATTAACATTTGCAAACAGTCCATTTAGATTTTCCAACGAGGCTATACATTTGGGTGATGTTTTTTTCTCTCGCCTGAGTAGCCTCGTTTCAGTGCCAACCTTTTTTTGTAACCATCTGATGTTCAGTGAAATAACAACAATGTCAAATACAGGTAGCCTAGTCAAATAATTAACATCCAATCACATTAACCGTTACTCTCTTGTGGGAATTCCACTAACATTCCGTATGTAGCCAAACGTAGCTGCTGCTCATTTAATTTGCTCGAAAATGGATAAATGGTTAAAAAAGGTAAGGCCGTGTTCATAGAACAGTACTACCAGCAGTACTACACCTGCACCTGTCGACGACACAAGTTGTTCTGCTTCCACGAGCACATCCAATGCTAGCATCAGTAATTCTACATTTGTTGCTAGCCCAGCTAGCATGGACACTGGCAGTTGTGAATCTGATGCAGCCAAAGAGCTACTGCCCCCTTACCCGGGAAAGCACCAAACAGACAGGGGCGTTGGACCCTCGAAGAGGCGCAAATATGATGAGAACTACATTGATTTGGGGTTCACCTATATTGGGAGTAGTGCCTTTCCCTACCCACAGTGTGTTATATGTGCAAAGGTCTCACAACTCGATGAAACCTTCACTCTTGCGAAGACATTTAGAAACGAAACATGCCACGTGAGTTTTTTGATCGAGAATTAAGACGACTTTCGAGTAGTAAGACATGTATAAAAGCAACATACCATTAATAAGAAGGGGCTAGAAGCGTGTTATATGGTGAGCTACCGAGTGGCTAGGACAGGCAAGCCCCATACTATTGTGGAGGACTTAATTCTTCCTACTGCCGTGGATATGGCTGGGACAATGTTGGGGGAAAAGGCCCAAAAATTGCCTTCATCAAACAACACTGTTTCACGACGCACTAGTGACATGGCAGGAGATGTTTTGAAACAAGTACTGCTTTGCATACAAGCCTGTGAATTTTATGCGTTATACAACTGGATGAGTCAACAGATGTGGCGGACCTGGTACATGTCCGTTACGTTTATGGGGGGGTCAATTAAGGAAGACATCCTCGACTGCAAACCACTGGAAACCAGGACAACAAGAGAGGATATTTTTAAAGTACTGGACAGCTTTGTGTCATCAAATGGACTTTGGTGGTCAAGATGTGTTGGTATCTGTACTGATGGCGCAAAAGCCATGACAGGAAGACATAGTTAAAATGGTTAACTTCGTTAAAGCAAGGCCCCTGAACTCTCGTGTATTTTCTGCATTATGCAATGATATGGACAGTGACCATGTAACACTTTTACAACATACAGACGTGCGCTGGTTATCAAGGGGCAAAGTATTGACACGTTTTGTTTAATTGAGAGACTAGCTTAAAGTTTTTATTACTGACCATTTTCACTTGTCTGACCGCTTGCATGATGACGAGTTTCTCACACGACTGGCCTATCTGGGTGATGTTTTTTCTCACCTGAATGATCTAAATCTATTACAGGGACTCTCCGCAACTATATTCAACGTGCGGGATAAAATTGAGGCTATGATTAAGAAGTTGGAGCTCTTCTCTGTCTGCATTAACAAAGAAAACACACAGGTCTTTCCATCATTGTATGATTTTTTTGTGTGCAAATGAACTCAAGCTTACGGACAATATCAAATGTGATTTAGAGAAGCGCCTGAGTTAGCGCAATTACGCAGGTACTTTACCGAAACGGACAACACAAACAACGGGATTCGTTATCCCTTTCATGCCCTGCCTCCAGTCCACTTACCAATATCTGAACAAGAGAGCCTCATTGAAATTGCAACAAGCGGTTCTGAGAAAATTGAATTTAATCAGAAGCCACTGACAGATTTCTGGACAAGGCTGCACTCAGAGTATCCTGCCTTGGCAAATCGCGCTGTAAAGACACTGATGCCCTTTGCAACCACGTACCTATGTGAGAGTGGATTCTCGGCCCTCACTAGCATGAAAACTAAATACAGGCACAGACTGTGTGTGGAAATTTATTTAAGACAGACTCTCTCCACTACAACCCAACATTGCAGAGTTACAGTGCCTTGCAAAACTATTCACCCCCTTGGCGTTTTTCCTATTTTGTTGCATTACAACCTGTAATTTAAATAGATTTTTATTTGGATTTCATGTAATGGACATACACAAAATAGTCCAAATTGGTGAAGTGAAATGAAAAATGTCTTCTTTTTAAAAAATTCAAAGCTGAAAAGTGGTGCGTGCATATGAATTCACCCCCTTTGCTATGAATCCGCTAAATAAGAACTAGTGCAACCAACTACCTTCAGAAGTCACATAACTAATTAAATAAAGTCCACCTGTGTGCAATCTAAGTGTCACATGATCTGTCACATGATCTCAGTATAGAAACACCTGTTCTTTTAAGGCCCCGGGGTCTGCAACACCACTAAGCTAGGGGCACCACCAAGCATGCATGGATAACATGTACAAGTAGGCCACCCCAAGTAATCAAGAGCGAAGTTATGCATTTTGACAATTAAATATAGACTCATGATTGGACATATTAACATAGTGCTTGGTAGACCAGTATTTATGAGGGTTTACTTTGGTCAATCACATTATTTGTATTGACCTGTGGAGCCTGCTGTTGTTCAGCAAGTTGATTACAATTTAGCACATGCAGGTGAACATTATAGTCACCCATTCAGATGTAAACATTCAATACATACAGTACTAGTCAAAAGTTTGGACACCTACTCATTCAAGGGTTTTTCTTTATTTTCACTGTTATTCTACAATATAGAAAATAGTAAAAATAAAGAGAAACCCTTGAATGAGTAGGTGTATCCAAACTATTGACTGGTACTGTATACACACATGTATATACACATTAATTCTGAAAGGATTGGAATCCCGTCCATTTTTCCACATTTTGTTACGTTCCAGCCTTGTTTAAAAATGTATTAAATAAAAAATATATTTTAATCCCTACACACAATACACCATAATGACAAAGGGTCAACAGGTTTTTAGATGTTTTTGCTCTGACAGAGCACCAGAGTACCTTTGTGGAGATGGGAGAACCTTCCAGAAGGACAACCATCTCTGCAGCACTCCACCAATCAGACCTTTATGGTAGAGAAGCCAGACGGAAGCCATTCCTCAGTAAAAAGGTACGCGACAGCCCGCTTGGAGTTTGCCAAAAGGCAAATAAAGGACTCTCAGACCATGAGAAACAAGATTCTATTGTCTGATAAAACCAAGATTGATCTCTGAATGCCAAGCGTTATATCTGGAGAAAACCTGGCACCATCCTTACGGTGAAGCATGGTGGTCGCAGCATTATGCTGTGGGGATGTTTTCAGCAGCAGGGACTGGGAGGATGGAGCAAATGGATGGAGCAAAGTACAGAGACATCCTTGATGAAAACCTGCTCCAGAGCACTCAGGACCTCAGACTGGGGCGAAGGTTCACCTTCCAACAGGACAACGACCCCAAGCACACAGCCAAGACAACGCAGGAGTGGCTTCAGGACACGTCTCTGAATGTCCTTGAGTGGCCGAGCCAGAGTCTGGACTTAAACCCGATCGAGCATCTCTGGAGAGACCTGAAAATACCCGAGCAGCAACGATCGCCATCCAACCTATTAGAGCTTGAGAGCATCTGCAGAGAGGAATGGGTGAAACTCCCCAAATACAGGTGTGCCAAGCTTGTAGCATCATACCCAGGAAGACTTGAGGCTGTAATCACTGCCAAAGGAGCTTCAAAGTACTGAGTCTGAATATTTATGTAAATGTATTATTTCAGTTTCTAAAAACCTGTTTTCGCTTTGTCATTATGGGGTCTTTTGTGTAGATTAAGAGGGTAAAAACTTTTAGAATAAGGTTGTAAAGTGAAATTTGGAAAAAGTGAAGGGATCTCAATACTTTCCTGTATGCACTGTACATACATACCGTACATATAAACTCAGCAAAAAAGAAACGTCCCTTTTTCAGGACCCTGTCTTTCAAAGATAATTCGTAAAAACCCAAATAACTTCACAGATCTTCATTGTAAAGGGTTTAAACACTGTTTCCCATGCTTGTTCAATGAACCATAAATAATTAATGAACATGCACCTGTGGAACAGTCGTTAAGACACTAACAGCTTACAGACGGTAGGCAATTAAGGTCACAGTTAAGAAAACTTAGGACACTAAAGGAGGCCTTTCTACTGACTCTGAAAAACACCAAAAGAAAGATGCCTAGGGTCCCTGCTCATCTGCGTGAACGTGCCTTAGGCATGCTGCAAGGAGGCATGAGGACTGCAGATGTGGCCAGGGCAATAAATTGCAATGTCCGTACTGTGAGACGTCTAAGACAGTGCTACAGGGAGACAAGACGGACAGCTGATCGTCCTCGCAGTGGCAGACCACGTGAAACACCAGCACAGGATCGGTACATCCGTACATCACACCTGCGGGACAGGTACAGGATGGCAACAACAACTGATCGAGTTACACCACGAATACACAATCCCTCCATCAGTGCTCAGACTGTCCACAATAGGCTGAGAGAGGCTGGACTGAGAACTGCAAGGCTGCTGGGTTTTTCATCCTCAACAGTTTCCCATGTGTATCAAGATTGGTTCACCACCCAAAGGACATCCAGCCAACTTGACAACTGTAGGAAGCATTGGGGTCAACATAGGCCAGCATCCCTGTGGAACGCTTTCGACACCTTGTCGAGTAAATGCCCGACAATTTTAAGGTTTTCTGAGAACAAAAGGGAGTGGTGCAACTCAATATTCGGAAAATGTTCTTAATGTTTGGTATACTCAGTGTATTTTGGAAGAAAACAATAATTTCAAACCTACCATTTGTACATGATAACGTCTCTCTATTATGCGTGGGAATACTTGGGAACAGATTTACAAAATTGAAAAATCACTTGGAGCTGATTTCCTGGTTATCATCATCTTTAATGTCCCACAATGAAAAAAGACCAAAAAATAAAACATGTTTTTTGTTTTTGCTCAGAAAACTTTGAGGGCCAAATAAAACCAATCGCTGCCAGTTGGGGAACCCTGACCCATATTAAAGACCTAGAAGCCATGGGTCCATCACAACAAACAAGCTGAACTTCGCACATACCACTGTGTTAACCAATGATATTTATTAACCCTGGAACGCTGATACTGTCTATTGAGCAATGAGAGGCTTTGAAGCCACCAGCGGGCCATATTGGCACTCCCCAGAAGAAGCAGTCATCCACAGGAATGAACGAAATTCTACAGTATTTAAATGAAATATTTCAATAACAGAAACACCTGTCTCAACGTCAACGTTTTTTTATTTTTTATTTAACCTTTATTTAACTAGGCAAGTCAGTTAAGAACAAATTGTTATTTAGAAGCGACTCCGGGATGCTGGCCTTCTCGGCAGAGTTGCAAAGAAAAAGCCATATCTCAGACTGGTCAATAAAAAGAAAAGATTAAGATGGGCAAAGTAACACAGACACTGGACAGAGGAACTCTGCCTAGAAGGCCAGCATCCCGGAGTCACCTCTTCACTGTTGACGTTGAGACTGGTGTTTTGCGGGTACTATTTAATGAAGCTGCCAGTTGAGGACACTAATGTACTTGTCCTCTTGCTCAGTTGTGCACCGGGGCCTCCCACTCCTCTTTCTATTCTGGTTAGAGCCCGTTTGCGCTGTTCTGTGAAGGGAGTAGTACACTGCCAAGAAACTGAAGATCTCGTACTACGCTATTTCTTGCATGGAATAGCCTTCATTTCTCAGAACAAGAATAGACTGACGAGTTTCAGAAGAAAGTTCTTTGTTTCTGGCCATTTTGACCCCGTAATCGAACCCACAAATGCTGATGCTCCAGATACTCAACTAGTCTAAAGAAGGCCAGTTTTATTGCTTTTCCCATGATATCAAGCAAAGAGGCACTGAGTTTGAAGGTAGGCCTTGAAATACATCCACAGGTACACCTCCAATTCACTCAAATTATGTCAATTAGCCTATCAGAAGCTTCTAAAGGCATGACGTCATTTTCTGGAATTTTCCAAGCTGTTTAAAGGCACAGTCAACTTAGTGAATGTAAACTTCTGACCGACTGGAATTGTAATACAGTGAATTATAAGTGAAATAATCTGTCTGTAAACAATTATTGAATCTATTGATTAGAATGTGTGCAATGTTTATACTAATACAGTTCAGAAGAATGAGGGACTCAAAATCCACATTTGAGCCAAGTCAAAGTTACAGCGATGGTCACATGGTTGATATTGTAAAAAATGGGATGGTGTCAACTCAGGGGTGGGAATGAAGGTGTGTGTGCGTACGGGTGTGTGTGAGCGTATGTGGGTTTCACCTCCTCTCCAGCATCTGCTGCAGCATTTCCTGGCCCTCCTCCACGGCAGCTCGCTGGACGGATACGACTTCATGGACTGGCAGCGCCGCCGCTGTTCCCCTGCCCGCGTCAGCACGCTCGCTTTCTGAGAGGGGGGAGGGCACGGTTACACACGTGCACATAGAAAATAATACAAATTATTTGGTGGATGCTCATATTTGTCCTTTTTCACACATGTACAAGTGTGTATCATACACATTTGTGACATGGAAATGTGTTTTATGCATATCCCAACTCTCCCCGAGACACCCTCGGGCAGTGGGGTCATGGCCAGGGTCAGCCATTATCAACAGCAACCCTGGAGCAATTAGGGTTAAGTGCCTTGCTCGTGGACACGTCGACATATTTTTCACCTTGTCCGCTCGGGGATTTAAACTAGCGACCTTTCGGTTACTGGCCCAATGCTCTAACCACTAAGCTCCCGTGTACACACACACACACACACACACACACACACACACACACACACACACACACACACACACACACACACACACACACACACACACACACACACACACACACACACACACACACACACACACACACACACACACACACACACACACACACACACACACACACTTTCCTGTTGATTTAGTGTAAAGGTTCTTACAGCAAGAGACCATGAACAACTCACTGTCTGTGCATCCGTTTCCTACATTCACTTGATAAAACCACTGCCCTGACATAGAAATAGAACGTTTGTTGTTGCCTATCCAATGGTGTCAAATCAGTAAATCCCATGTGATTTACACAGCCCTTTAAATCAACAACACATCACACTGTGCTTTACAGTAACAACACTACAAGAAGGAAAGGAAGGATAACCTACATTTTCAAACTATTGGAAACAGGGCTAAATTAACAGGCCTATACAGTGCCTTCAGAAAGTATTCATACCCCTTGACTTATTCCACATTTTGTTGTTGTTACAGTCTGAATTCAAAATTGATCAAATATATTTTTCTCACCCATCTACACACAATACCCCACAATGACAGAGTGAAAATATGTTTTTAGAAATGTTTGCAAATGTATTGAAAATAAAATTCAAAAATATCTTATTTTCTGCGGCAGGGACTGGGAGACAGGTAGGGATAGAGGGAACAATGAATGAAGGCAAATACAGGCAAATCCTTGACGAGAACCTGTTACAGAGTGCAAACAATCTTAGACTGGGGCAAAGTAGATGGGTGAGAGAAAAAACATCTAATCCATGGTGAATTCAGGCTGTAATAAGTCTGTAATAAGTCAAGAGGTATGAATACTTTAAGGTACTGTAGATGGCACCAGCCCATGCATTATACAGTATAACAGAGCTCTGACTCCCCCTGGTGGCAGCTTGTGGTATGGCTAGGGCACCTTCACCAGGGGGGGATTTCATTAGTTGCAGATAGTAGCAAAAACGTTTGGTCTGTTGCAAAAACGGGAACAATGGAAAACGTTTCGCAACGAAAACGAGTTTATTTTGGACAAATTCAGGTAGTTCCCCCCCACCATTTGCTTCCGTTTGGTTCAGTAAAACGGTTTCCATTGCAATGCGTTTTGCAAAAGGCCAAACATTTTGCTACGGTCTGCGACTAATGAATACACCCCAGGACAAAACTTTGTGAAAGGTTCAGATAGAAATAAGTTATGTAGAACAAACATACTTCTAACATCTAGAATAAGAAATCATGTCGGCTCTATTCATGATATTTCTATCTGCACGTGGCCCTGGCTCCTACCTTGAAGCGAATGTTGTTGCTGATGAGGATGTTGCCCTTCATGAACTCATGCTCATTGTCCCTGTTCTTGGTAACCACGGGGAAAGCGTGGTAGACGGTGGTGCACAGGATGCTCACCAGGGACTGGATGCGCGTGTGGGGGTACACGTAAGTCGGGTTGGGTTACATGATGTCACTGGTTGTCAGTCTGGGAGACAAACGAGAGACACATACGTGCCAGGGTTAGGGTCCAAATTCATTAATTGAAAAAAGGTAATCTATTTTCAAGGTCTTCACGAAACTGAAAAGCAGGAGCAATTTATATCAAGTATTTATTTAGAAAAAAAATGTTTTATCCCTTCCTGAATTGAGTGACTTGAATTGGAATTGAACACAGCAGCAGATTACACAGTTGGCTAAAGTTGTAAAAGGGCCACACAGCATACTGTATGTGTATACTGAAGAAAAACGTGTTAGCTTGAAGTTAATTTGGATACAAGTGTCTGTTTAATGACTACTGATCTTTACTATCATAAATGTAGTATTTGTTTCTTACTTGTCCATCTCCATCTCTGTTTCCCACTCCAGCATTGGCACTCCTCTCAGATGAATGTGGATGTCATAGATGCCCTTATTGAAGAAATCCCCTGTCCCTGGCCACCTGAGCACACACACCATCCTGTAAGCACCAACACTGACGCAAGTGCACTAAATTGTGAATGTAAGTTCAAATCAATGAAGTGTACTTTACCATGAGGGTTATCATAATGAGTAAGCTGTAGGTGATCTCATTGGTTGATTCGAGGAGAATGACAGTCAAGCCTCCCAGGAAGGCAGCTGCTCCAATTAGAGCAAAGGTCCCGGTATAGATGTCTATCCCCAGAATGCTGTGGCAACAGGACAGCCAAAGGAGCCAATCAGGAAGAGCAGTGTCAGGAAGTGAGCATAAAAGCATGCAGAAGACTCTCAGGCTTACTTCTAGCAGTGTCAACTCAAATTGCATTATCTTCTTGTTCCGAGAAACACAAAACTAATCCATGAACCAATAACTATAAAGATAACTTTTTTGGAATAAGCAGCCAGTTAAGATAACTCTCTCCCACGGACATCCTAGTGTGACACATAGCAGTCATTACCCTCAGTTGAGCAGAACTGAAAATACCCGAGTCTGACAAAGCTGAGGAAGAAGTAGAAGTGGGCTGAAGAGAGAAACTCAGAGAGCGGGAGAGAGAAGCACTGAGAGAACATGTTCGGTCAGCAGATTCCCTCTCAGAGGATGTCATCTCTAAAAAGTAGCATTTGTAAGCATTTTTCACTTTCCAAGAGATAGAAACTCCATGGGAAGAGCCAAACTATACTTTATAAATACTGGCGCTGGGAAAGTAGGTGAGAGATTTCCAAACCAACAGATTTCAAATCATATAAACCAGAGCAGTATATAGCTACATGTCTATACATGTATATGACTCTGATATACACCACTACCATTTATGGACCTCTTGCTATGAGACGGTTGCACTTACGTATTGGAGTACAGATTATCTGAATGCTGGGTTTACATTTCGAGAACATTTGATTGTGAGAACGTTGGCCTAACATTTCTAGAACATTATCAGAACGTTGGACTTAGGTTGGCCACCAGGCGTCCGAAAGCGCCACCACAGAGCAGTGAGTGCACAAAGAGGCCACTGTGCACCGACACGCCATACGTCCAGCACGTTAAGAGCAAGTACAGCACAAAGAACACTGTCAGCGTCACGGGGCTGAAAGTACCTACAGAGACAGACAGGAAACACAGTAAATGACACATCACATGACAAAGAGGGTCAATATAGCATGGGCTGCACAACTCCAGCCGAGCTGATGTTCTACCTCGTAAAACAACCACAGCAGTAACAGAAAGTGCCAGGGAGAAAAAAGAGCAAGCAGAACTGCAGAGTTGTTCACGCCTGAGGATAAATATATAGCAGGCCGCAGAGGTGTTCACTCCTGAGGATAAATATATAGCAGGCCACAGAGGTGTTCACTCCTGAGGATAAATATATAGCAGGCCACAGAGGTGTTCACTCCTGAGGATAAATATATAGCAGGCCACAGAGGTGTTCACTCCTGAGGATAAATATATAGCAGGCCACAGATGTGTTCACTCCTGAGGATAAATATATAGCAGGCCACAGAGGTGTTCACTCCTGAGGATAAATATATAGCAGGCCACAGAGGTGTTCACTCCTGAGGATAAATATATAGCAGGCCACAGAGGTGTTCACTCCTGAGGATAAATATATAGCAGGCCACAGAGTTGTTCACTCCTGAGGTTAAATATATAGCAGGCCACAGAGGTGTTCACTCCTGAGGATAAATATATAGCAGGCCACAGAGGTGTTCACTCCTGAGGATAAATATATAGCAGGCCACAGAGGTGTTCACTCCTGAGGATAAATATATAGCAGGCCACAGAGTTGTTCATTCCTGAGGTTAAATATATAGCAGGTCACAGAGGTGTTCACTCCTGAGGATAAATATATAGCAGGGCACAGAGGTGTTCACTCCTGAGGATAAATATATAGCAGGCCACAGAGGTGTTCACTCCTGAGGATAAATATATAGCAGGCCACAGAGGTGTTCACTCCTGAGGATAAATATATAGCAGGCCACAGAGTTGTTCACTCCTGAGGATAAATATATAGCAGGCCACAGAGGTGTTCACTCCTGAGGATAAATATATAGCAGGTCACAGAGGTGTTCACTCCTGAGGATAAATATATAGCAGGTCACAGAGGTGTTCATTATGTTCAGTATGATGATTGACTAAAGTACAGCCATCACCAGTACACTGAAACAAGCACATTTATATCTTTCAGTGTGTATATGTATAGGGAGTGAGACCAGGGGCCGAGGTGCGAATTACGGGGGAGCTCCCCTGAATGAGACATTAGCTCCCCTTAACGCAGCAAAAGTCAAACTTTGGGGTGGTCTCTAAATAACGCTAATTGAACCATTCTCCTATTTGTTTACAAGCCAGGGATAAATATGTTTTACAGTGGTAAATATGAAAATAAAAGCTTTCAAATGAAACGAACACCCCCAATTCTCTGTCGTTGTCACGTTCCTGACCTATTGTTCCTTTTTCTTTTATTTATTTAGTTGGTCAGGGCGTGAGTTGGGGTGGGTTGTTTTTGTGTGTTTTGTCTAGTCTATGGGGTGTTGTATGTGTATGGGGCAGAGTAGAGTATAGTTGTCTAGTTATGTCTATGGCTGCCTGGATTGGTTCTCAATCAGAGACAGCTGTCATTCATTGTCTCTGATTGGGAGCCATATTTAAGGCAGCCATAGGCAGTAGGCTTGTGTGGGTAGTTGTCTATGTATGTTCTATGTTGCATGTGTGCACTTAGTTCAGTTTAGCTTCACGATCGTTTGTTTTGTTCATTTTGTAAGTGGTTGTTTTTTCCTTCATTAAAGAAGATGTATTTTTCACGCGCTGCGCCTTGGTCCTCTCTCTCTCCCTTTGACGATCGTGACAGTCGTGGTTTAAATCATTTATTTCGACATGGCTGCACAAACTGTCTCCCTGTCCATGACTGGTACTGTAGAATTCTATAGCTGGCTAGACAGTGGCGCTGTCCACTCAGTATTGCTGAATTTCAGCCTCAGCTGAGCTCCTTTAAAAACGCATAGATTTTCCTTTGTACTTCCTCATTTGCGCCATTTGTTTGCCATGTGTCCTTGATAAAATAGCCTTTATTCTGATGCATTAGATTTATCCGTTGCTTTATAATTGTTTGCTTTTGTCAGTCAGCTGTTTAGAGCGCTCATTGCTTTGTATTTCTGGTATTTGTGTTCTCCGTGCCAAGAAGAAGTAGATCATTTAATATTTTCTTTCCTGGCTCAGCTGATCATGGTCTACAATATCACTATACAACTAGCCTTCAGCTCGACACCAATGCGCATCCAATCCATTCAACAAGTATATGTTAATGACAGTAGTTGACTTTCGGGTTAGAAGCATTCGATTTTGCAATGGCATAGTCCTACATTATTTTGTATGTGTACCCTTGACAACAGTTTTCAATGCGAAGCATAATGAACTATTGGGTAGGCATAGTTACACTTACAGTGCACTTTCCGAGATCTCCAAGATCCAGGATTCACACAGGGTTTAAGTTCAATGTTCTAATTCAATTGTTAAATGCTTAATAATGACAAATAACACAGTCATAAATGTCATTACTGTAAGGAAAGGTAGTGTTTTACGTCACATATGTGAAGATTCCAAGCATTCAACTCATGAATTATGGACAACTCATGAACTAGGGTGTACACATGTTTTGATTAATCTCATGTAGGTCTATTAAATTGAATGTAGGTTACCTGTTCTGCATGTGCTCATGTGTGTAAAATTGCCTCGGCTAAGAGGGTAGGCTACCGGCACTGTAGGTCTGGTGGTGGGTAAACGCAGGTTAACCACCTTTTTCTGAAAAATGCATTGAAAGTATAGGGAGAGTTACTTTTTTCACCGCGACCAGCAATCAGAGTTTACCCACCTAGTGTTTTTTACCACAACATCACTGGCTACTGGTAGGTCTATTTGAAGTTCATGGTAATTCACATTGTAGCCTAGTCTAGTAAATTGACCATGAGTGTGTTTGGGTGACCATCCCAGTTTCAGCCCCATTTCAGGTGTCCTGACTTTTCAGGCTACAAAAAAGGTCAATTTGTCAACAAGACGCATCAATTATTGTAGGCCTAATCAATGGAGGCCTAATCAATGGAGGCCTAATCAATGGAGGCCTAATCAATGGCATTAGGCCCACTTTATGTTTTTTTTATAAACAGATATCTATTTCCATTCATCAGAGTGTACATGCAGTGCACAGTTTGGACACTGGAATTATTTTGGAGTGGATGAACATGCACAGGTAGCCTACTTTTTTGAAGGGATTTGTTTTACAATCAGATGAAAACATCATGACTGGTTGTGTTAATGCCACATTAAAAGGTTAGATGACATCTTTATTATTAGGCCCATAAACAATGTAACGCACGTACACCCACCCAATAGAGACAGCCCTGTTCAAAGAAAACACAGATTAAGCCTGGTCCTGGAACTAAGAAGTACTTTTACATGGAGATTCTTCATTGAGCATGCTGTTTAGTACAGGAGGGGGATAAGTTTTGCCCTTCAGATCAGATGGGAGCCTGTCCATAATCACATTCATTATGGCCTAAAACAGGGCTCCCCAATTACATTCAGCGATGGGACAAATTTGGCCTATTGGGAAACCCTGATCTAAAATGTCAAACTGATCCTAGGTCAGGTCCTGTCTCACCGTCCTGGTGGAAAAGTTGGTGGATGGCCACCTCCTGAGAGTTGGAGAACAGAGTGGCCATGTCGTTGTATGTCTTGTTGGGACAGAAAAACTGGCGGATGGTGGAGTTGATGACGTTTTCGTTGAGTGACACCTAAAAAAACACCATATCCAGATTACAAAAATGACCCAATTACAGATCAAGCTGCACGTGCAGGAGACATGTGAAAAATAAAAGTTTTTCTGTCCCAACAAGACATACAACGACATGCTAGTTAGAGGGGTGCGCGCTAATAGCATTTCAAATCGGTGACGACACTCACTCTAAGACTTTGAAGTAGTTGTTTCCCTTGCTCGGCAAGGGCCGCTGCTTTTGTGGAGCGATAGGTAACGATGCTTCGTGCGAGGCAGTTGTTGATGTCCCTGGTTTGAGCCCAGGTAGGGGCAAGGAGAAGGACGGAAGCAACACTGTTACATCTGCCTCCAATGAAAAACCATGCCAGGCTTAAAACGACTACTATAAAATCGTAAAAAAGGTTGAGAGGTTTGACAACTATTGAAGAGTCAGACCGGTGCAGACTGCCACGAGGAAACATAACCAATAGATCATATGTTTTGTTACTGTCCTTCACTGGCTCGCTTTTGGAGCCAGGTCCAGCAGTGGTTGTTAAGTCATAATGTCTGTGTTCAGATGGACCTAGAAACAGTACTGTTAGATCTGAAAAAGCCCAATCAATCAATGGGAAATATGATTATACACTTAGGTTAAATATTTATTTTTAGAGCAATCTTGATAGAACTGGTACAAATAGAGAGGTTCAAGACCCTCGCAAGACATCACAGTAAAATACACTGTGTAAAATATCCCAGACATCACAGTAAAATACACTGTGTAAAATATCCCAGACATCACAGTAAAATACACTGTGTAAAATATCCCAGACATCACAGTAAAGTACCAAACATAAGGAACACCTTCCTAATATTGAGTTGCACCCTCTTTTGCCCTCAGAAAAGCCTCAATTCGTTGGGGCATGGACTCTACAAGGTGTCGAAAGCATTCCACAGGGATGCTGGCCCATGTTGACTCCAATGCTTCCCACAGTTGTGTCAAGTTGGCTTGATGTCCTTTGGGTGGTGGACCATTCTTGATACACACAGAAACTGCTAAGTGTGAACAGCCCAGTAGTGTTGCAAATTTTAACACACTCCAGTGTGCCTGACACCTACTACCATACCCCGTTCAAAGGCACTTAAATCTTTTATCTTGCCCATTCACCCTCTGAATGGTACACATACAATTGTCTCAAGGCTTAAACATCCTTCTTAAACCTGTCTCCTCCCCTTCATCTACACAAGAGGTCTCCAAAAGGTAGTTTGCGAGTTACCAGTAGCTTACAGCCTACCTATGAGTAGCTCGCCAAGTAATTCTAAAGGACGCTACATGCATTTTTTTCATGCGTTCCATCACAAACGGTCATAAACATAAAGCTCCCGTATCCAATCAATTTGACAGTGTTGTAGTGAAGGGTAAATGCAAATCTGATTTTTTCCCCACGACAGTTTACAAATTTCTTGTTAACAAACTATAGTTTTGACAAGTCGGTTAGGACATCTACTTTGTGCATGACACAAGTCATTTTTCCAATAATTGTTTACAGATTATTTCACTTATAATTCACTGTATCACAATTCCAGTGGGTCAGAAGTTTACATTCACTAAGTTGACTGTGCCTTTAAACAGCTTGGAAAATTCCAAAATATTATGTCATGGCTTTAGAAGCTTCTGATAGGCTAATTGACATAATTTGAGTCAATAGGAGGTGTACCTGTGGATGTATTTCAAGGCCTACCTTCAAACTCAGTGCCTCTTTGCTTGACATCATGGGAAAATCTAAATAAATCTGCCAAGACCTCAGAACAAAAATTGTAGACCTCCACAAGTCTGGTTCATCCTTGGGAGCAATTTCCAAACGCCTGAAGGTACCACGTTCATCTGTACAAACAATAGTACGCAAGTATAAACACCATGGGACCACGCAGCCGTCATACAACTCAGGAAGAAGACGCATTCTGTCTCCTAGAGATGAATGTACTTTGGTGCGAAAAGTACAAATCAATCCCAGAACAACAGCAAAGAACCTTGTGAAGATGCTGGAGGAACCAGGTACAAAAGTATTTATATCCACAGTTAAACGAGTCCTATATCGACATAACCTGAAAGGCCACCCAGCAAGGAAGAAGCCACTGCTCCAAACTGAGCAATCAGGGGAGAAGGGCCTTGGTCAGAGAGATGACTAAGAACCCGATGGTCACTCTGACAGAGCTCCAGAGTTACTCTGGAGATAGGAGAACCTTCCAGAAAGAAAACCATCTCTGCAGCACTCCACAAATCAGGTCTATAATGGTAGAGTGGCCAGACGGAAGCAACTCCTTAGTAAAAGGCACAAATTCTAAAAACCTGTTTTTGCTTTGTCATTATGGGGCAGGGGTATTGTGTGTAGATTGAAGGGGAAAAACGATTTAAACCAATTTAGAATAAGGCTGTAATGTAACAAAAAGTGGAAAAAGTGAAGGGGTCTGTATACTTTACAAATGCACTGTATATATAAATATATAACGCAACAATTTCTAAGAGTTACAGTTCATATAAAGAAATCAGTCAACTGAAATAAATTAATTTGGCCCTAATCAATGGATTTCACATGACTGGGCAGGGGTTCAGCCATGGGTGGGCCTGGGAGGTCCACCCACTTGGCATATGCTCTCCCAGGCCCACCCATGGCTGAACCCCTGCCCAAAACAACATTGGAGGCAGCTTATGATAGAGAAATGAACATGCAATTCTCTGTCAACAGCTCTGTGGACATTCCTGCAGTCAGCATGCCAATTGCATGCTCTCTCAAAACTTGAGACAGCTGTGGCACTGTGTTGTGACACAACTGCACATTTTTGAGTGGCCTTTTACTGTCCCCAGCACAAGGTGCACCCATGTAATGATCATGCTTTTTTTATCAGCTCCTTGATATGCCACACTTGTCAGGTGGATTGATCCTGTTGGCAAAGGAAAATTCTCACTCACAGCAATGTAAACCAATTTGTACAACAACTTTGGCGAAACAAGCTTTTTGTGCAAATGGAACATTACTGGGATCTTTTATTTCAGCCCATGAAACCTGGGACCAACACTTTACATGTTGTGTTTATATTTTTGTTCAGTAAAGGGGGATAATAAATTATGCAAGTCATTTGATAGACTCCAGCTCTGACTGCTGGTTTCATAGTGGATCTACAAAAATACCCACATAATACTCTCACACCTCAAACATGAACAATCAATGTCTGTGCATGTGAATGAATGCTTGTGCCTTGAACTCTCCAAAGTTGAGCAGGCCGGGTAGCTGGAGCGAACTCCATTTGTTGTAGTTTATCCCATAGTGAAAGAAGTTAAGGGTTAATGTAGTCGACATGGAGCAGAAGAGCTGAGGGGAGGAAGACACAGGAAGAGAGGGGTACCTCAGAGCAGCAACTGACTTACAATGACTTCAACTAGCAGAAAAATTGCCTGCGTGTGTACGTATGTATGCGTGTCCGTCAAACCTACCACTTTCAGGTGAGTGCCTGGTTCCAGAAAGAGGAGCCTTCCTCCAGGCTGAAGAGGGTGCCCCCTATAGGTGCCCCAAACGCAGCAGCCACCCCGGCCGCAGCCCCCGCCGACACAAAGTCCTGCTTGTCCTTGTAATAAAGATTAAGCACAGACATTTAACTTATAATGATGAACTACTGCGCTATTAGCACTTTACACTAGTAGAGTGAGTCCCTGTACCGGTCACTGTGGAAGTAGGGGAAGTCAAAGTTGATCTTCTTGAAAGTGATGCTCTGAAACTGAGGTAGGCCGGCTCCCTCGATGGCTCCGCTGTGGATCATTGGACCCTCCTTCACCACAAACAGACCTGAAGAATCAAACACGTAGTCAGAGGCGGAACAGATGCATTGGTACTGGATTCCTTTTAGTTTAATCCTATAATGTTTGCATCTGGAAAGTCAGGGTCGTATTCATTAATCCACACCGTAGCAAAATGTTTTGCAACATAAAACAAATAATAACTGTTCTATTGGACAAGTTCAGGTAGTCTGTTGCAGTCCGTTTGGTGCCTAGTGAATACGACCCAGTTCCATCTATGTTGTAGTACCTCCGATGGCCTTGCAGAGTAAAGTACGTAGTCGGACTATTCCGGATATCTTTACTCCGTTCAGGTAGCTCTTGATCTCGGGGATTCCCGAGCCTGCAGCTACAGGCTAAATGACACAGGACAGGGACGTTCAGTAGGAGTTGGGACAATTCTAATATGATACCACTAAACAAGCAAATAAAATGTAAAGAACTATCCCACAGTTTGAAAAAAACAGCAGTTTTGTAAATAAGCGTATTGTCAGAGGGATTATGAGCATGCACATTACTTCTGAAAATGAGGGTATGGTCAGTACAGGCAGACTACTGATTAGTGCACTTCAGATAAGTGCCAGCTCTTTTGAAGTGCGCTATAGTTTGGTCGTCCCTTTTTAATTGCTTCTGATAACTGCATGCTTTGGTTTAGTGCACGCCATCCCAACAGTCCCAAGCCCCTGCATTTTTCAGGAGTCGACTGTAATAGCATAATAATAGCATGAAAGGACATGTTAGGTATTTGTGTAGATCGGTCTTACCTCGATGAGGACCAACACACTGGCGATGAAGATGAAGGTCATGTTGAAGGCCAGCAGCTCAAAAAGCGACAGTGTCAGGCAGCCTTTCTCACTGCACTCCTCCACAGCTAGCAAACACTGGCTAAGGAAAAACCCTGTCTGTCACACACCTCACTACTCTAAACTAACTAATATGTTGATTTGGGAATTATGAAAACTGTCATGCATGTTCAATATCAGAAAGACATGATTCATTTGAAATATTTAAGTTTTTGAGTGAAATATTCCATCTTCCAAAAATAGATACATAGCCTTACAAAAAAGTTCACGAAAAGGCCCACCTGAAAGAAAAGAAAATAGTGTCAAGAATTGAATGTGCATTTTCTAATGAATGCAGCCATTTGGCAGTAGCACTTGGCATCGTCCATACCTTCGTCATACATTATTTCCAGAGGATGTACAGAGCGTCATTGTTTTTTGCTTACCGGTATGTAAGCTAACCAAAAATCAGCATGTCTGATTCTACATGCAGGATAGAAAATGATGGCACTTACCAGGACTACTGAAACTCCAATTGCAAACACCAGCATCCACCTCACAGCTTCATACTTTTGGGCTTTCTAATATGTGATAGGAGTACCCATGTTAGAATAAATGTAAATATAGACCAACCCAGCACAATTTCAATATGCAGTTTGTGGAAATTAACTGCAAAAAAAACTTTAACATTTTAATCACTAAGTAACAACTTTGTAACTAACTTAAAACATGTATTTATCACTTAAACAATACAACGTTTAATTTCTTAGTATACCTTAGTGTTCATTCCCTCCAGAACTTCAACATATGGTTCATTGATGCACCTGTCATAATCCAGGCTCTGCCAAAAGATAGAGAGAGAATCATTTGGAGATGAGTCAGAGTGTGTTTAATTATATAGATTTTCTAGTATCTTTATCTGACGAGACAGATTTCAATGGTACTCTGGCAACAGATGTGGTCAAGAGCTAGCCTGGTTCCAGATCTGGTTGTGCTCTTGCCGACTCCATTGTCAAGCCAACATCTTGACGTTCATCTGCTTCTAAGGGACTTTCTCACCTCATAATCTTTCCTTGGAAGGATCACATCCTCCTCATCTTGAGTTTCCCCAAGAATAGTCTGGAAATGAGAAGGTTGAAGAATGTGACATTGACATTAGGCCCTATGCATACATAATTTTAAAAAACAATGCAGAACTATGTCTGACAAATAAGGTTATTGCAGTACTGCTTTCCAGTCCTCATTAGAAGGCACTTACTACACATAGTGCCACATAAGTAATACCCCCAACAAAAGAGCAAGCTGTTGCTGAGGTTTCTTCCTGAGTCATCATGCAAGGCTGTGAATAGTTTGAGGGGAATTAACAGCTAGATGTTTTAACTCTCTTTCAACATACACTTCTTCAGACAACTAGTGCCCCCTTGTCAAACTGTCCAATTGGGTGTTTGACAAGGGCCTCTTAAACGATGAACATCATGATCATGCAATGTTTCTTGATAAATGGAATGGGTCGTGCTTGCCAAGCATCAAGCTAGTGTAGTGCCAGTGGCTACTAATCAGCATAGTTTCTAACCACTGTCAGCTAGCTAGCTGCCATGTTGTTTAGTTTGACTCAGTACAAATTTCCCCAAAACATTTATTCAGCCTATTGCTATTCCGACAGCTATATAGCAAACATAGTCTAACTCAATATGTATTCATTTATCTAGCTATCATACAATATAACTAGCAAGCTAAACTTCTATTATATAATAATATATGCCATTTTTAACAGATGCGTTTATCCAAAGCGACTAAGTCATGCGTGCATAAATGTTTAGCGTATGAGAACATCACAACAGAAGAGGGTTTAGCTTTCTCCAGCCATGGTGAAGAAGTCAGGACACAGGCTTAGTTTTTCTTGGAAATCTCGCACAAAATATTTAGCAAATTTAGGCATTTCAACACATTATGCAAATGTTCTCATACCAGTTCCTCGGGTGTGCGGGTCTCTTCATCCCTGCAGCAGCATTGACAACATAAGCAATTCCCACAGCTCGCCATCTTCGCTGTTGTCTCTTCAGCACCACACTTCCCACAATGTCATGTGATGAATAAAGACCGGAGGGAGTAGTTTACGAAAAAGTACTTATTCGGTGGGGTTTATTAGCAGCTGGCATCCAACGTTATGGAGCATTACCGCCACCTACTGTACTGGAGTGTTGGCCAGAGACAGGGAGAAACTCAAGTCGACCTTCCACCACTTTGCTCTTAAAAAAGATAACAAAATATTTGAGACAATATCTAATAACGTACTGCTCAAAATACTCTTAACTCATTTACTGTATCCCCTTCTCCCTCATACTAGATCTCAGCATCTCTCTTTCCCTCTGATACTGCCCACATGGTAGCAATACATGTTCCACGGTCTCTGTTTCCAGGCAATAATCACACTTTCCTGTTGGATGCTTTCCTATCACATTTAAGGTCTTATTCAACCTGATGTGTCCCACCCTTAATCTTGTAAAAATAGCCTCCTCTCTTCTGTCCCTTCCTGCCGTCCTCCCCTCCCGGACTTTCCTCTGTACTTTAAATAAATCCCTGCACTTAGTATCGCTATTCCACTGTTCCATATCAGTTTGCAAACAATGTAAACAAATATATTTAAAAAATGCAATTGAGTTAATAAAGCCACATACAAACATGGTCTCTTTTTTGCTTTCTTGAGTAAGGCAGCTCCAAAATGCAGGTGTTTCAGCCTAGCTCAGTGCTTTCTGTGGTGGTGGGGCTAGCCAGCAGAAAATACAGAGTGTTGCGCCTGAATGGCTCAGTTTTCTGTCACTCATCGGACAGTACATTATCGCCAAGTCTAAGGTTAGAGCTCAAATGTTAGCCCCTTGGCTTCTGCCATAGAGTTATATTAGAAGTGCCCATCCAAGAAGGCTCGAGGTCATTGGTCAGAATGACATCAAATCACATTATATCTACAGTAGCTTTGATTGGACTGATCATGTCAACATCTTACTTTCAAAGTCTTAGCCAGCAGTCATCATCAGTTGTCATCAAGTCAAATCAAATCAAATCTAATGTTATTAGTCACATGCACCAAATACAACCGGTGTAGACCTTACGGTGAAATGCTTACTTACGAGCCCCTAACCAACAATGCAGTTTAAAAAAAAAGACCAATAAGAATAAGAAATAAAAGTAACAAGTAATTAAAGAGCAGCAGTAAAATAACAATAGCGAGACTATATACAGGGGGTACCGTTACAGAGTCAATGTGCGGGGGCACCGGTTAGTTGAGGTAATAAGTTATTAAAGTGACTATGCATAGATGATAACAACAGAGAGTAGCAGCAGTGTAAAAGGGGGGGGGGGGGGGGGGGGGATGCAAATAGTCTAGGTAGCCATTTCATTAGATGTTCAGGAGCCTTATGGCTTGGGGGTTGAAGCTGTTTAGAAGCCTCTTGGACCTAGACTTGGCCCCCCGGTACCACTTGCCATGCGGTAGCAGAGAGAACAGTCTATGACTAGGGTGGCTGGGGTCTTTGACAATGTTTTGGGCCTTCCTCTGACACCGCCTGGTATAGAGGTCCTGGATGGCAGGAATCTTGGCCCCAGTGATGTACTGGGTCGTTCGCACTACCCTCTGTAGTGCCTTGCCATACCAGGCAGTGATGCAACCCGTCAGGATGCTCTCGATGGTGCATTTTGAGGATCTGAGGTCCCATGCCAAATCTTCTCAGAACGCCAAACGGCGTTCAATGTGCCTCGCCCTAATCATTTGGTCTATTGTCACCTCTTAATTTCGCCTACTGTTCTAACTTGGTGGTGCACAAATAGCCTATAATCTGTTTTAGAGACATGTAATCATTGAATATTGTAAGATATTTCATTGTCTGTTTATGTGTCCCATTTATTTATCCTACGGTTCTGACTGGTACAGGGAGTACATTGTAAGAATGGCCCATGTTCTAAATTCTGTCGCTGTAAAGTGCAGAACAAATTATTATGTTGACAACGTCCTTCATCGTTTGCTCATTGTTGTCTTAATCGAAATTACGGAATGCCTCTTATCCGCTTGTCGTCCCCTTATGCCATAATTTGTACAGCTCAATTGTCAGTAGAGCAAGTCTGCCATATCAGCTGTTTTTTTAAGGCAGTAAATGAGGCTGAATGAACTGTTTTCCGCTGCCAGACAAGGCTCCGCTGAAAGCCAGGTTTAGCAGTGGTAAGGTGTTGTGACTCTGCTGTTGGGACAGCTTTATGTAGGCCTTAACAGCTTGTGGGCACCGTTTGGCACCGTTATAGTGCAATTAATGTATTGTTTCGTGTTGTGTTGTGTTGTGTAGTGGCTTTGCTGGCATGCATCAGACTTTTTTTGTTGCGCAACCAAGATTCATGCTAAAATCGCCACTGGTACTGTCTAATGTCTTAAGTAGTTAAACATTACTCCAACCTCGTGAAAGTGACAAACTGACACGTTTTCAGGAGCAGTTTCTGCCTACCTTCATGCTCATACTGCTGTTTTTGACTATACTGCTGCTGGATCAGCCTACCTGTCAATAATGAGTGATTTTGTGGATTTGGCGCATGTGCACTTGGTCAAAAACACTACATAATCACGGACAACACATTTTTTCGGTTGCTTGTACATCATTATTTATACCTTTTTTGGAAGTACATACCGGGCGTGACGGCAGTAAATTAAGATAATTGCTCAGCCAAACAGATAATTGCTCAGCCAAACTCCATATTTGGTTAGTAATTCAAATATGTTGACATTAACATGTGCAGAGCTGTCTAACGGCTCGATCACACCTACAGTGTAAAAATGATATGCAACATCTGCTACCATTTCTGTCATTCCATCCATGCACACAACGTGATGTATACGTTCGATAAATCCAACTATGCACCACACATAACGCACTGCAACACAATGGTGCAAGGCAAACGCAGCATTCCATTGGACATGTATGTACTTCTGGTATACCAAAACGTCAAAACACTTTGTGTGATCGAGGCGTATTTTTTCATAGTCATCGTCTGTCTCCCCCTTTTAGCCAACTAAACTCAACGATTACGATGCAGTTGTGCGGTAAGTAGTGTGAGCGGACTGGAGCTCTGACCTCACATAAAATTGTATTTTTGTTTTAAAACGACTTATTTAAGCACCCAAAGAATAGCACACATAACAATGTCGTGACTCGTGTGTAATTGGGCTATTGTTTGAGCACTGAAAAAAAACACTTCATTATGTGATGCCGGAGCTCCAGTACTCCTGTACCTCTCAACTCCATTGTAATTCATGGAGTTTCGTTTAATCGGCTATCTCCCCCTTTGCCCAGACGGTGGAACAGGACGAGGAATATAAGACCAGTCACACGTTGTAGCAGCTCACATAGCAGAGGCGAGCCCGTGAGAATATTTAGCTAACGTTACGCCTGCAGAATAATTTGTGGAAGAATTGAGAGAAACAGGTAAGTTAGTTATGCATTTGTTACCGAATGTTGTGCATGATTGCTCACGTTAACTAGCTAGCTAACATTATCTTTGTAACGTTAGCTGCTTTGTTTATTCTTTTCAGTGGATAACGTTAGCTAGCTAACAGTAATACATGCTGGCTAGCGTGTCTTTCAGTTTCACATGTTTTCGCCCGTGTGCGAGCGAAAGTGTAAGCCAACTCGTGATAGTTTGACTCCCAAACTTCAAACACTGTTTTTGGCTGTAGCAGCATGGTGAATCAAGTGCAGAGAGTCGAAGACACATGGCGAACATGCAGCAAAAGCGACTCAAGTGGCGCGAGCAACAGCGGTTGCGAGAGTTCCAAGGAAAGCTCTCGCTCCTCGACGCCCGTGTTGGACACCGACCGCACGGACAGGCTACGGGACAAGATGCGCCGCCGGACGGAGTCGGGCGACCACTGGTTTTCCCTGGAGTTCTTCCCCCCTCGTACTGCAAGTGGAGCTGTCAACCTCATCTCTAGGTATGTAGCAGAAACTTTGGCTTTGGCTTGTTCTAGTAACTAAACACTTAGTTTTGAGTTAAACTATCAAAGGTTGAAATGTATCACCTGCTAATCAATGCAAATTTTCCTCCCATTTATTCCAATTCAGATTTGATCGCATGGGCTCAGGGGGGCCCCTGTTCATAGATGTTACCTGGCATCCGGCGGGGGACCCGGGTTCGGACAAGGAGACCTCCTCCATGATGATCGCCAGCACAGCGGTCAACTACTGTGGCCTGGAGAGCATCCTGCACCTGACCTGCTGCAACCAGACCAAAGAGAAGATCACTGGGTACCTGAGCAAAGCCAAACACCTTGGCCTGAAGAACATCATGGCTCTAAGAGGAGGTAGGGCCTTTTGGCATGGACTAGGGTGACATAGTACCTAGACCCAGTTCTAAGGTCAGTTTTCACTTTTTTTTCTTAAAGTGGAACTGACAGCGTTTTAATTACTTTGCAGCTCTGAAACAGACATTCATATCAGTCAAAAATATCAAATTTGTAGTTTATGCTACAAAACTGACTTTATTAGAAGTTTAAAAAATGTGGTTCTATTTCACTCAAAATTCCATGTAAGGCATTTTTGGCATAATAGATGGATGCAGCTCAATGCATGATTAATTAGCTAATTCACCAATACTATTCTTGGTAGTCCAACAAATATTGCCATCAGTTTGTATACCAGGCCAGCTGTGATTTACTGTTTACTGCCTCTAGCCCTTCAGGATACACTGTTTCAATTGCAATGACTCAATGTTTTGGACAGAAACCTACAAATGTATTAAATGCTGTGCATGTCTATAAAATAATGTCCTTCTGGATGGTTCTCCCATCTCTGCAGCACTCCGCAAAACACCAGTCTCAAGGTCAACGGTGAACAGGCGACTCCGGGATGCTGGCCTTCTAGGCAGAGTAGCAAAGAAAAAGCCATATCTCAGACTGGCCAATAAAAAGAAAAGATTAAGATGGGCAAAATAACAGACACTGGACAAAGGAACTGCCTAGAAGGCCAGCATCCCAGAGTTGCCTCTTCACTGTTGATGTTGAGACTGGTGTTTTGCGAGTACTATTTAATGAAGCTGCCAGTTGAGGACTTGTGAGGTGTCTGTTTGTCAAACTAGACACTCTAAAATACTTGTCCTCTTGCTCAGTTGTGCACCGGGGCCTCCCACTCCTCTTTCTATTCTGGTTAGAGCCAGTTTACGCTGTTCTGTGAAGGGAGTAGTACACAGCGTTGTACGAGATCTTCAGTTTCTTGGCAATTTCTCGCATGCAATAGTCTTCATTTCTCAGAATGAGAATAGACTGACGAGTTTCAGAAGAAAGGTCTTTGTTTCTTGCCATCTTGAGCCTGTAATCAAACCCACAAATGCAGATGCTCCAGATACTCAACTAGTCTAAAGAAGGCCCGTTTTATGATTTCTTTAATCAGGACAACAGTTTTCAGCTGTGCTAACATGATTGCAAAATGGTTTTCTAATGATCAATTAGCCTTTTAAAATGATAAAGTTGGATTAGCTAACACAACGTACCATTGGAACACAGGAGTGGTGGTTGCTGATAATGGGTCTATGTAGATATTCAATAAAAAATCTGCCGTTTCAACTACAATAGTCAATTACAAGATTAACAATGTCTGCACTGTATTTCTAAAAAAATATATTTTAATGGACCAAAAAATGTGCTTTTCTTTCAAAAACAAGGACATTTCTAAGTGACCCCAAACTTTTGAATGTGTGTGGGCATTACTAAAATCTCAATCGACCAGTCTACTAATCCATTCAGGTGTATTGTGTGGCTTTTTGTGAACACTTTCTAATGATCTAAAGTCACACTGTTGCTACTGCCGTTAGACAAACAGTCCAGTTCAAAGTGAATGATGGCAGGCCATGTGGCAAAATACTTATTTGTATATAGGCCTACTGTAGCTCTGATTGGCTCCTGAACAAGACTGACATTTTATTTACTTAAGTACCTTATTAATTGTCAAACGAACGGCCGCTTTCCTACTCTATATTGCTATAGAATTTTCACACATGCCTTACTGTCAATTTCAAACATTGTGAAAAATGAACATATCAAAGTGCTCACTTCTCAGAATAGTACCAAAAAAAGCATAACATGAACAGATTTGAATAAGATTTAATGTTGCTAAAACGCTGTCAGTTCCACTTTAATTGTTAAGGTTAGGATTTGGGGAGGGTGAGCTGATCCTAGGGACAACTTCTACACAGCAAGGTTGGTCCATTTGTAGGAATGTTGGTGTTTTGAGGGTCACCCTGATATTTTGGAGATAAGTTTCTGTTTGAATGCATGATTGCAGCCTGTTGCGTCACTCTCACTCGGCAAGATCTGTGGTTCACATTGCTGCCCAAGGTCACGTCCTGTCACTTGCATTGGAGCCTCTTGCATCATTCACTCTTCAATATTTTTGGTTTGCATTTATGCTCGTGGTCACATATCGCAGAGTCTGAGTGAACCTTATTTATCCAGGTTTTACTCATTGAGATGACGAGTCTTGGCTAACTAGCTAGGACTCATAGTGACAAATTCCCATTTAAATACAATGTTTTCATGATCTCTTTATAGATCCCATGGGGGCTGACTGGGAAGAGGAAGAAGCGGGCTTCAACTACGCCACAGACCTAGTCAAACACATACGCTGCGAGTTTGACGACTACTTTGACATCTGTGTTGCAGGTACGTTTGAAGCAGAATGTATTTATTTTTTTACAACGCGTCATCCTATTGTAATTATATCCTTATGTCAGGTAATTTGTGAAAGACTTTAAAGTAGGCTGTTGTACCTACTGATACGATGTGAGCATTTTATCACCCCAAAAACCATTTTAGTGCTACAAGTTGGTATAATGTGACCCACCACCTGGATTCAGTCCTATGTAGCAACATTTTGAGATGTGTTTTATTTTTTTTACATTGTATAAAAGTAGAGACTGAGAAGTAGACAATTGTATATCATACACTGCGGTTGAGGGGAAAAGGGAAAGTAATTCTGCTTTGAAAGTTGATGAACTTGTAACCCCACTTTTGAAAAACTGGCCATCTGACAGTTTTGGTACACATACTGGAGAGCTCTTTGTCTACGCCGATTCATCATCGTTCACAAACGTTAGCCCCACCCATCTCTTTAAGGATTCACTTGAGACCATGTGCTAAATAGAGTGAATACGCTAGTGTAGTTAACAACCAAAGATTTCAAGACTAAAGTGGGAAAGTAGTATTAAAAATGCATTATCTAGTCCTTGGCCTATATGCTGTAACTCTGTTTGAGTCGCTTTGCTTTATCTTGGCCAGGTTGCAGTTGTAAATGAGAACTTGTTTTCAACTGGCCTACTTGGTTAAATAAAGGTGAAATAAAATCCTAATCTGACTTTGGTGCAGGTCATGTTTTTCTTCACATTACGGTCTCTGGTAAACACAAACATCAAAAAAATATGTTTGTCACATGCACAAGATGCTGAAGATGTAAACGGTACAGTTAAATGCATAGTGGAAAATTTGTTAAGACGTCTAGCTAGCTAAACAATGAACCATAATCTCAACTCATAATACCATGCATGTAGCGAAAGCTAACCAACTAGTTTGAATGTTAGCTAGCTAACATTAGGTTATAACTAGCCATGCAATTGGCTTTCTGAGATATGACTAATATTACTACACAGATCATACACAACGTTAGCTAGCCAGCCAGCTAACGTTAGCTAGCTAACAGTAGGCTTTAACTTGCAATGAAAAATGGCTTTCTGACAAAATGAGTAACTAATATCTGAAAATTGTCGCTACCTGTATACATGGATGAACGCTTCTCCCTCTGTCATCGATGCCATGGTTGCCCTGCCCTTAGTTTGACAATGTCATCCAGAGACGGGTGTGTTGTATAACAGCCTCCTGTTATCTTTTCGACTCTCCGCATTTGGGAATCATCTCTCTCTGCTTCCACCGTGCATTCCACTGATTTCAAAACTCTGTCAACTTCTTCTGTGACAATACTGTTAATTGACGTTTCTTCTGATGACAGTGATGGGGGAAGACTTCAATGATTTTTTTCTTCTGATTCATTTTCAGAGTCCTATAGAGACAGCATGGCATGTCCTCCAAAAAGTAGTCCATCACAACTTTCCTGCTGATCTTTGTCGATGGTGCTATTAACTTCAGGGCAGCAATGCAACACTTTCACTTCTTCATTATCTTTCAAAAAATGCCACGGTAGAAAGGATTATCCACACATACTGAGCAACTCATGTTATAGACCGAAGCATGCTACATGGCAGACAATACGAACTCATCTCTCGGGCATGTCCAGCCCATCCACTATCTCAGCCAATCATGGCTAGCGGGAAAGTTCCTGTATTTTTCCGTGGCTAAACCAAATAGGCTTGTAATAAAAACATCTTATTTACAGATGGCATACAAGTTTGTTAATGAGGCACATGAAAGTTCACATGTTCCAGAAGGCAATTCTGCACAAAAAAACTTTTTTTGTAAAATGCATCTCCTGTGAGGTAGTGACATGTATGCCTAACTTCTTGAAACTGGTCACAAATGTGACCTCAAACACACACACACACTGAGCATTAAAACCCTTTCATTGTGGCAGGCTACCCCACTGGCCACCCGGAGGCGGAGAGCTACGACGAGGACCTGAGACATCTGAAGGAGAAAGTGGACGCTGGCGCCGACTTCATCATCACCCAGCTCTTTTTCCGGGCTGACACCTTCCTCAAGTTTGTCAGAGACTGCAGGGCCATAGGAATCACCTGCCCCATCCTACCAGGCATCTTCCCTATCCAGGTACTGTTGGATATGGGCCTAAACTGAGGGGGGTGTGTGTGTGTGTAAATAAATGCACTAACTACTGTAAGTTGCTCTGGATAAGAGCGTCTGCTAAATGACAAAACATGTAATGTTTGTGTGTAGTCAAAGGCTACATTTGTCAAATGTTTAAAGGGAGGGGTAGTCTTTTTGAACAGAACAGTCTTTCTAATATGATAGCAAAGGTGTAACAAATTACCAAGTACATTCAGTGTGATTCAAAACACAAATTTTCTCATTGGACCATTGTCCTTGGACCCCCCTGGAAATTTTAATCAATTCTACATTGATGCCAGTCAATACAGAAATGTAACACTCCCACTGTGATGTGTGTAATTTGTACTTTTTCATTGTCTTAAGTGTGTCTTTGCCATGTGAGAGTATATCAGTTGCATGGAGACATCATTTGTTCTTTACATTTTGTTTTTCTGTCAGTACCTGAACCAGTAGGATTTGTGGTTTTCCAGGGCTACCAGTCTCTGAGGCAGCTGGTCAAGCTGTCCAAGCTGGAGGTGCCTGAGGAGATCATGCGTGTCATCGAGCCCATCAAGGACAACGATGCGGCCATCCGCAACTACGGCATTGAGCAGGCTGTGGGCATGTGCCGCGTGCTGCTGGAGAGCGGCGAGGTGCCGGGCCTCCACTTCTACACGCTGAACCGCGAGGTAGCCACCATGGAGGTACTGCGGCAGCTGGGTCTGTGGATCGAGGACCCCAGGTCTGTCAATTGCCCTAGATTGGATATCTTTCAAATACTTTGGGTTGCGCTTGATTTAGCTTACCCAGTATTTAGGGGGAAACCCTAAAACGAATGGCATGTTTGACTTCTGAGATGTCACGTTTTCACACATAGTGTGGGTACCATTTGTAATTGTGTGTGTATTACCGCACTTTCATTAGTCCTGGAACATTTAACAAAGATTTCACCATGTGAAGTGATTTCTAACTGGCTAGGTGTTAGAATGGAATGTGCGCCGTCTTGCCTGTTCCTAGTACTGATGGAGGGTTTGGGGTCTACTTGGATTGCCAGGCGGACACTCCCCTGGGCGGTGAGCGCTCATCCCAAACGCAAAGTGGAGGACGTGCGGCCCATTTTCTGGGCCTCCAGACCCAAGAGCTATATCTACAGAACACAGGACTGGGATGACTTCCCCAATGGACGATGGTGAGCAACACTGGAGAAAAACGTTGAAAAGTCAGAATTTCTCACCGTGGCTAGTTTTTGGGTGTAAATGATGTTGTTCATTCAAGGCTTTTTCACACTACTGGACTGAGCCAAGCTATACTGTGATGTCATTAAGTGATGTATAACGTGAACAAGTACTGTATAATCAGTGAACAGGCAATGTTCCCAGGTCTTGTCAGCTTGGCTCTGTGTTATTTCAGGGGAAACTCATCCTCTCCGGCCTTTGGTGAACTCAACGATTACTACCTGTTCTACCTTAAGAGTAAGTCGTCCAAGGACGCCCTGCTGAAGATGTGGGGCGAGGAGCTGACCAGCGAGCAGAGCGTCTACGAGGTCTTCACCAGTTACATCACGGCCCAGCCCAATGTTGCTGGACACAAGGTGACATCCGGACCTCTACACTTTGGAGTGAAAACAGCCCGAAACGTTAACTTTCATGAGGCGCCTCATAAATACAACCATGTGCATTATGACAACCACTTAAAACAAGAACCTAAACCCTTGACTTGCACTTTGCTCATCTGACGTCTCCTGACCTCTCTTCTCCTAGGTGATGTGTCTGCCGTGGAATGACGACCCGCTGGCCCCGGAGACCAACCTGCTGAAGGACGAGCTGGACAAGGTGAACCGCAGGGGAGTCCTCACCATCAACTCCCAGCCCAGCATCAACGGCAAGCCCTCCTCAGACCCCATCGTGGGCTGGGGCCCCCCTGGTGGCTACGTCTTCCAGAAGGTAAAGTTTGGCGTCTGTGGTTTGGTTGTGGGGATGACCAATTATGTCTTATTATTTAAAGCCTCATACATGCTTATATTACTGTACCTGCATGCTTAAAGTAAAGTTTTCCCAAAAAGAATAAGGTAGGCCTAGTAAAAGGAGTGGGCAGGGGGATGTACACTTGGATCACTATTTAGAAATACCCATAAATCCATTAGAATTATCAATGATTACTACTGGTTTAGCAAAATTAAGGCTGTCAGTTTTTCTTTTTTATCATGTTATTGAGAGTAGGTTGATTCACAATCTTTCCTAGAAATGAAAGAGCATGAATAAATCAGTATTTTTTTGGTATTGTTGATCGACAGTGGAGGTTTTTCAAACTTAACAGCTCTTGTATCACATGCATACCAATCATGAAATGACATGAACCTTATACTGTGCCACGTTTACAAATTCAACAGGCTTATCTGGAATTTTTCACCTCAAGCGAAAATGTCACCGCTCTCCTCAAAGTGCTAAAGAAGTACGAGCCTCGCGTCAACTACCACATCGTCAATGTTCACGTAAGTTCTCAACTACAGGCATTACATCTACACATATTTTGTGAATTGGAACAGTTTGCTAGAATGATCTGCTGGCTGATTTGTATCCATCTACAGGGTCAGAATACTACGAACGCCCATGACATGCAACCCAACGCTGTGACATGGGGTATCTTCCCCGGCAGGGAGATTGTCCAGCCCACCGTGGTGGATCCAGTCAGCTTCTTGTACTGGAAGGTAAGGTCAAAGGTCATCTCATTAACCTACTGGGCCCCTTCCAGGAACATTACCCCCTATGCACTTGTAGATATACAGCAACTGGTTTGTTGTAAGCAGTTCAGTGAAAACACCTATCAGCAAGATGGAGGGTGCTCGGGGTTGTTTCTGGTTGTGGACTGTGCCCATGACTCAGATGAGTTCGTGGCATGGTTGTCATTTAGTTCTCTAACATTTTAGTGGAGTATGGTACATGAAGTACAGTTTTGAACCCTCCACATCATCTTTTTGAGCTTGAGCGTTTCACACAACAACCTCCCGTGAAGCCTTTTCAAAACCAGAATTTTGTGTGTAACTTCACCAGCAAGCTGTATCAGTTACCAGAGCTGTAAAGATGAATCTTTAGCGACAAGCCTGAACCCCCCCCCCCCCCCCCCCTTCTGGAATGTGTTGAGTTAATTGTTCTCGCCTTCTTTTAATAGGACGAGGCCTTTGCCCTGTGGATCGAGCAGTGGGCCAAGCTGTACGAAGACGAGTCCCCATCACGTATGATCATCAAGTATATCCACGACAACTACTTCCTTGTCAACCTGGTGGACAACGACTTCCCTTTGGACAACTGCTTGTGGCAGGTCATTGACGACATGTTTGAGCTGCTTGACAACCCCCCGGAGGAGCAACCCGCGGAGCAACCTGCAGAGCAACCCAATGATGAGCAATCCGACAAGGAACAACCCGGAAAGTAACCATGGCGACAGTTACTTCTTTTTTTCCCCTGGTGCTGCTATCGATAACTTTTCACTTAACAAACACCACAAAGTACTTAACTACAGTATTATACCATACAGTATATACTCCAAAAATATATACTTAAAAAATATATATATTTTATTATCTGGAGGATGGATCTTAATCAAGAGGTACTTCAGTGAATGAATACGATGACAAATACAGTGCATTTGGAAAGTATTCAGACCCTTTCACTTTTTCCACATTTTGTTACTTTACAGGCTTATTCTAAAAATGATTATCCATTTTTTTATTTAATCAATCTACACACAATACCCCATAATGACAAAGCGAAAAACGTGATTTTATAAATATTTGCAAATTTATAAACCAAATAACTGAAGTACCTTATTTACATAATATTTATGACCCTTTGCGATGAGACTTGAAATTGACCTCCGGTGCAACCTGTTTCCATTTATCATCCTTCAGATGTTTCTACAACTTGATTGGACATGATTTGGAAAGGCACACCCATCTATATAAGGTCCCACAGTTGACTGTGCATGTCAGAGCAAAAACCAAGCCATGAGGTCGAAGGAATTGATCTTAGAGCTCTGAGATAGGATTGTGTCTATGCACAGATCTGGGTAAGGGTACCAAAAAATGTCTGCAGTATTGAAGGTTCCCAAGTGGCCTCCATCATTCTTAAATGGAAGAAGTTTGCAACCACGAAGACTCTTCCTAGAGCTGGGCGTCTGGCCAAACTGAGCAATTGGGGGAGAAGGCTTTGGTCAGGGAGGTGACCAAGAACCCGACGGTCACTCTGTCAGAGTTCCTCTGGAAATTGGAGAACCTTCCAGAAGTACAAACATCTCTGCAGCACTCCACCAATCAGGCCTTTATGGTAGAATGGCCAAACGGAAGACACTCCTCAGTAAAAGGAAAATGAAAGCCTAACTGGCGTTTGCCAGAAGGCACCTAAAGGACTCTCGGACCATGAGAAACAAGATTATATGGTCTGATAAAACCAAGATTGAACTGTTAGGCCTGAATGCCAAGCGTCACGTCTGGAGGAAACCTGGCACCATCCCTACGGTGAAGAATGGTGGTGACAGCCTCATGCTGTGGGGATGGTTTTCAGTCGCAGGGACTGGAAGACTGGTCAGGTCGAGGCAAAGATGAACGGAGTAAAGTACAGCGAGATCATTGATGAAAACCTGGTCCAGAGCGCTCAGGACCTCAGACTGGGTTGAAGGTGAACCTTCACAACAGGACAATGACCCCAAGCACACAACCAAGACAATGCAGGAATGGATTCGGGACAAGTCTCAATGTCCTTGAGTGGCTCAGCCGGAGCCCGGACTTGAACCCGATCGAACATCTCTGGAGAGACCTGAAAATTGCTGTGCAGCGGTGCACCCCATCCAACCTGACAGAGCTTGAGAGGATCTGCAGAGATTAATGGGAGAAACTCCCCAAATACAGGTGTGCCAAGCTTGTAGCGTCATCCCCAAGAAGACTCGACTGTAATCGCTGCCGAAGGTGCTTCAACCATATACTGAATAAAGGGTCTGAACTTATATACATTTTTTATTTTGCGAAAAATTAAATGTTTTGCTATTATGGGGTATTGTGTGTAGATTGATGGAGAAAAAAAAACAATTTAATCAATTTTAGAATGAGGCTGTAACAATGTGGGAAAATCAAGGGGTCTGAATACTTTCCAACTGCATTGTAACACAGGGAAACGTTTTGTACTTTTTAAACCATTTTAATTGTGTGTTTGGTGTATCTATCTAAACGTATGTGGACAACCCTTCAAATTAGTTGATTCGGCTAGTTCAGCCACACCCGTTGCTGACAGGTGTATAAAATGGAGCTAACAGCCGAGCATTCTCCTTAGACAAACATTGGCAGTACAATGGCCTTACTGATGAGCTCCGCGACTTTCAACGTGGCATCGTGATAGGATGCCACCTTTACAACAAGTCATTTCGTCAAATTTCTGCCCTGCTAGAGCTGCACCGGTCAACTGTAAGTGCTGTTGTTGTGAAATGGAAACGTCTAGGAGCAACAACGTCTCAATCGCGAAGTGATAGGCCACACAAGCTCACAGAACGCGAGTGCTGTAGCGCGTCTATCCTCGGTTGCAACACTCACTACCATTTTCCAAACTGCCTCTGGAAGCAATGTCAGCACAAGAACTGTTCGTTGGGAGCTTCATGAAATGGGTTTCCATGGCCGAGCAGTTGCACACGTGCCTAAGATCACCCTGTGCAATGCGAAGTGTTGGCTGGAGTTGTGTAAAGCTCGCCGCCATTGGACTGGAGCAGTGGAAACACGTTCTCTGGAGTGATAAATCACACTTCACCATCTGGCAGTCCAACGGGCGAATCTGGGTTTGGCGGATGCCAGGAGAATGCCATGTGCCCCAATCTATAGTGCCAACTGTAAAGTTTGGTGGAGGAGGAATAATGGTCTGGGGCTGTTTTTCATGGTTTGGTTAGGCCCCTTAGTTCCAGTGAAGGGAAATCTTAACGCTACAGTATACAATGACATTCTAGACAATTATGTGCATCCAACTATGTTTCAACATGACAATGCCCCCGTGCACAACGCGAGGTCCGTACAGAAATGGTTTCTCGATCTCTGTGGAAGAACTTGCTTGCACAGAGACTTGACCTCAACCCCATCGAACACCTTTGGGATGAATTGGAACACCGACTGCAAGCCAGGCCTAATCGCCCAACATCAGTGCCCAATCTCACTAATGCGCTTGTGGCTGAATGGAAGCAAGTCCCTGCAGCAATGTTCCAACATCTAGTGGAAAGCCTTCCCAGAAGAGTGGAGGCTGTTATAGCAGCAAAGGGGGGACCAACACCATATTAATGCCCATGATTTTGGAATGAGATGTTCGACGAGCAGGTGTCCACATGCTTTTGGTCATGTATGTACTTGAGGGTGAGAGAACGTTGGTATATTATTGGAAACTGTTTTTCATTGTGTGAATTTAAGAGCTGTAGACTAGAGCATTTCGTAAGACTAAACTCTCTTTTAAACCAAAGTTTAAATTGAGCAATACAAGGACATTTCTCCTGACGAGTCAGGGTTACCAGAACACACAAGCATCGACAGACTTGATTTGTGATTACCATTGTAATCTGCCATAGACAATAATTGAAAATAAAACAGACTATGAGCTGCTGCTAAGATGTCACCTGAGGCCTTAACTAACAAGCATTTAAGCTACCACTTCACTGCTTTTATTTTTCAGTCTTTCTCTGTATATTTATTACCGTTGTGCAACGTCAATTAAAAAACAAGCATACTTTTACATGTTGCAATGCTCAATTGCCACCAGCACAATGTCTGATTTTATTATTCTTTTAAATTCTCCCTGATGTGTACATGGTGTTTTACACCAGGGGTTCCCAAGCCTTTCACTCCTTCCAGTATTGGGGAACATCCTGCGCCCCCTTTGTGCGCATGCCCCATGTCTATTTCTATGGGCACAAGCACAGTTCTTGAGACAAACTGTTCATACCACTCTTGTTGGTGGAGAACATTTAGCACGTTTTAAAGCTTATTTATTCTACACATTTTATCTTGGGTGCAAATAATATTTTGTGTTTTTTAAAGCAAATTTTCTTGCAATTCTATACATTTTGCCATGTCTAATGTGTATTCATGTGATATTTGAGTTCACATTTTTGTCACTATCGGCAAAAAAAATTTCTTCTAAAAACCATTAACTGACCTGGGCTCATTAATCTGACATGTTATAAATGGCTCTGGAAGGTATGCAATGACTGATGATGCACTACACAATGTTGTAATTCCACCTCTTGCATTCTATTATAACTTTCAAGAGTAAGTTTAAAGCTGGTGGACTGACTTCATTTTTAAATACCTTTTTCCTCTTGGTGGGTGGTGTTGTGGAGCGGGGACCACCATGCTCCACAGTTTGGGAACCACTGGTTAACTCAGCTATACCTTTTTGCATGATAACAGTTAGTACAAAGTCCATGGGATCTCACCACCTGATGGCACAAATGAGGGATTTCCCCTTGGAACATAGAAGCCTGTGACTTGTCAGAAAGGGATTGGATGATCCTTATAGACAGATGTATCACTGCCCCTGTGGCCGATGTGAAGTCAAACCATATCCCACTGCATACATTGGAACAACTTATCTCTTGAACCTGCTGGCCTATAACCTACATAAAATGTACTGCACTTGCCTGGAGTCTAAGCGTTATCTTATGTACAGTTGAAGTCAGAAGTTTACATACACCTTAGACAAATGCATTCTAAACTCAATTTTTCACAATTCCTGACATTTAATCCTATAAAAATTCCCTGTCTTAGGTCAGTTAGGATCACCATTTTATTTTAAGACTATGAAATGTCAGAATAATAATTATTTATTTCAACTTGTATTTTATTCATCACATTCCCAGTGGGTCAGAAGTTTACATGCACTCAAACAGTATTTGGTAGCATTGCCTTAAACAATTTAAACTTGGGTCAATTGTTTCGGGTAGCCTTCCACAAGTTTCCCACAATAAGTTGGGTGACTTTTGGCCCATTCCTCCTGACAGAGCTGGTGTAACTGAGTCAGGTTTGTAGGCCTCCTTGCTTGCACACGCTTTTTCAGTTCTGCCCACACATTTTCTATAGGATTGAGGTCAGGGCTTTGTGATGGCTACTCCAATACCTTGACTTTGTTGTCCTCAAGCCATTTTGCCACAACTTTGGAAGTATGCTTGGGGTTATTGTCCATTTGGAAGACCCATTTGTGAACAAGCTTTAACTTCCTGACTGTCTTGATGTTGCTTCAATATATCCACGTCATTTTCCTACCTCATGATGCCATCTATTTTGTGAGGTGCACCAGTCCCTCCTACAGAAAAGCACCCCCACAACATGATGCTGCCACCCCCGTGCTTCACGGTTGGGATGATGTTCTTTGGCTTGCAAGCCTCCCCCTTTTTCCTCCAAACATAACGATGGTCATCATGGCCAAACAGTTCTATTTTTATTTCACCAGACCAGAGGACATTTCTCCAAAAAGTACGATCTTTCTCCCCATGTGCAGTTGCAAACCGTAGTCTGGCTTTTTTATGGCGGTTTTGGAGCAGTGGCTTCTTCCTTGCTGAGCAGCCTTTCAGGTTATGTCGATATAGGACTCATTTTACTGTGGATATAGATACTTTTGTACCTATTTCCTCCAGCATCTTCACAAGGTCCTTTGCTGTTGCTCTGGGATTGATTTTGCGCTTTTCTCACCAAAGTACATTCATCTCTAGGAGACAGAACTCGTCTCCTTCCTGAGCGGTATGACGGCTGCGTGGTCCCATGGTGTTTATACTTGCGTACTATTGTTTGTACAGATGAATGGTACCTTCAGGCGTTTGGAAATTTCTCCCAAGGATGAACCAGACTTGTGGAGGTCTACAACTTGTTTCTGAGGTCTTGGCTGATTTCTTTTGATTTTTCCCATGATGTCAAGCAAAGAGGCACTGAGTTTGAAGGTAGGCCTTGAAATACATCCACACGTACACCTCCAATAGGCTAACTGACATCATTTGAGTCAATCAGAAGCTTCTAAAGCCATGACATTTTCTGGAATTTTCCAAGCTGTTTAAAGGCACAGTCAACTTAGTGTATGTAAACTTCTGACCCACTAGAGTTGTGATACAGTGAGTTATAAGTGAAATAATCTGTAAACAATTGTTGGAAAAATTACGTGTCATGCAAAAAGTAGATGTCCTAACTGACTTGCCAAAATTATAGTTTTTCAACAAGAAATTTGTGGAGTGGTTGAAAAACGAGTTTTAATGACTACAACCTAAGTGTATGTAAACTTCCGAATTCAACTGTGTACCTCACCTGAGGGGCGGAAGGTAGCTTAATAGTTAAGAGCGTTGGGCCAGTAACCGAAAAGTTGCTGACTGAAAATTCTGCCGACGTGCCCTTATTTCTCCTGAAAGTCAATTTGGGAAAGAGTGTCTGCTAAATGACTAAAATGTAAGCCTACTGTATTGCTGCCATTGGTAGATGCCAACATGATTTCAATAGAACCCTGTTAGGCATGGTGGCACGGAATCAAAATATTCAACCCCCTCCTGTCAAAAACAAGAGCACACCAGAGTCAACAAACTAAAAATAACAGAATTGAAACCTAGTTGGCAGAACTCTTATCAAAAGAGACAGACATGACCAACTGTTCTGGGGTAGTAGGAGTCTTCCCCTGGGGGTTTTAGATAGTGAACGCCTGTCTCAGGTCAGTTATGTCTGGCAATGGATATATCATAAGGGTTACTCTGAAGCTCAGTCATTCGGTCTAATCTAAGATTCCTTCATGCAAGGAAGACCCTCTTCTTAATGTAAAAGCAGAGTGTGATTTATGGAGGGCCCAGGGGGGTCTCAGACCGCCTCAATGAGACATCTAACTTTGGGGGGAGTCTCCAAATAATTCTAATTTAACCAGTCTGTGATTTAAAAAAAAAAATATATATATATATGCTATTTGTACTGCTAGTGGGAATTCTTAAAATTAAAGCTTATTCCAAATGAAACACCCCCACTGTTTAAAAACATTTTCTCCATGGTTGCATTTGTCATGCCTGGATAGTCCTGTCAAAGATGGTTCACTCAGGCCCTTTACCATAAAAAATAAAGATTGTTCTGGTCTGTTTTACTGGGTGTGTCTTCCATAGACACCAATGCATTACTGGCTGGGTCTGGTCTACTTAGTTCATTGACTTTCATTGAACCAGAAATAAACAGTGAGTGGGATATCTCCCTTCTTCTCTCTGGTCCCGTATTACAAACTGTTATGAGAATTTTGTTATCAATGTTCATTAACTTCAATCAATCTACTCAGTCTGCAACCCAGAGTTTGTAAGATTCTGGTTGAATGATACAGACAAGAGTCCCAATTTACAAAAATCAAAGTGTTTATTCACGAGAACGTTCTGACGTCCAAATACAAAAACATCAATTTTATACTGGCTCCTTACGCACATACCTTCACACACAAACAGTAGGTATCCTACGCACATACATACAAGTTCAAATCTTAAGCTAAGATGTTTTTTTCTACTATACAGATACATTATTTAATCTGCAACATGTTTCATAATTTTCTGCAAGGCTAACAGTTTCTCCCCTCCACGGGTGGAGACAGTAAGTAACACAGTATTACAACTTGTCTGTCGATAGCTCCTCTTATTTGTTTCACACTTGCACCCTGCTTACATACATACTAAAAAAAGAACAAAAGGTCCTTGTTCTAATTCTGACTAAAACTACACACCATCAGATTATAGTTTTATGATTCTAATCAATTTCATACAATTATATGGTTTCAGAGTGGAATTATTTAATCATTATCTTTCAACATATAAATTATTTTATCACAAACCCTTTTCAGGTGTCCAAACATTTCTTTCTACAGAAAAGCTCCTTTTTGTCGTCAAAAAGCTTCATTTAATTCAGGCTGCAAGGCTGTACACTTTCTGGATGCTGGATTTATTTTGGAGTGGAAGAACAGGTGTAGGTAGCCTTCTTGTTGAAGTGATTTGATTGACAATAAGAACGTCATGGCTGGTTGTGTTCATGACAAATTAAAAGGTAATAAAACATTTTACTGTTAAATGACATCTACTATTAGGCCCATACATTTTTTCACATGCACACAGAGGAGGTCCAATGGAAAAAATGGAGGCCCCTGAATGTCACGGTATGATTTGCACTCTGTGTAAAAGCGTGGGGCAGGCCACATGCTTGAAATATGTTGAAACCTGCACCAAGTCCTATATGGCAACCCCCACCCCCCAGTCCTAGGGTACTAGGAAACCAGATGAACATGATAGTGGAGAGGGGAACCCGGGAACCATGTTACATAAGCATGAACTCACTGTGAACCCACTGACAGACAGTCTCCTGGAAAGATTACACAAGGAATGTCTGTTCCACCAGTTTCCATTACTCAGTGAAACACATTAAACATGCCAATACTAGCCTGGAGTTGTCAGTTGGTAAAGGATGAATTATGAGTGTCAGTTGTTCATTGCTGAGTTTGCAAAATGTGATCTATACTAGCCTATAGATACTAAACCTAAAACTGTCAGCACGTCTTGCGTGGCTCTTCTTTCACACTGTATGTGTGTAGAAAACTCCCCTCTTGAGATGAAGCACCCTCTGCTGCAAGTATGTCATACTTCCCGGTCCCATACATCAGCTAAACCTTTTGGAACTTGAACTTTAGACAGACGGGATTGCAGAGAGTTAATTATTATAAATGTAGATGTAGTACTGGGGTGTATTCATTAGTGCACACCATAGTAAAACCTTTTGCCACAAAAATCGAGTTGCAACAAAAATGTACAGGTCTTATTGGAGAAGTTCAGGTTTGTCCCTCCTCATTTTGGCCTGCCTAGTGAATAGACCCCTGTACTGTACAAGATCACCTAGAGACTAAGGCTGGAAGAAAGGATGTCCCAGATATCCAACATTCTTGAATATGCAAGAAGGTTTATTTTCAACACGGAAACCTTAAACTGGTCACTTACTCCATTTAACTTATTATGCATCTGAACTGGCTGCAGTTACGATGCATCTGCCTTTAAACTGCTGCAGTTGTAGTGGCTAAATTGTCCCAATACAATTTCCATCCTAATCCTTTAGCCACAATGATGAAATTATAGTCTTGACATATGTCCAGAGTTGAATTTAAATGGAAAAAATAATACATTTACAGAAATGTCAATAAATAAAGAGACATTCTGATTAAAGGTGTAACTAAAAAAAAAACAGAATGGTCAGCATTTCATGGTATGGTCAAACTAGTGTGTGCTGCCATTCCAGCCACTCCCAGTAGGCCTTGGAGCCTATAGGCCTTCAAACTGTATTCCCTGTAGAGGGGGCACACACACGGAACAACATGAATTCATTATGAATTTGAAACACCAAAAAATAACATTTAAAATATTTGTCTCATACAAAATGTTTTGTAGATTTCCTTATACATGTCCATCATACATTTATTTTTTTAAGTAAATGTGCGCCTACTTGTAATGTCATCATTCATGAGCCCTTATTTTTGATAGATTTTGCAAATGTTCTGCATATTGATATGGTGGAGATCTCTGAGGTAAAGTGAGTATAGGCTATACGTAAAGTAGATGTATCCTTGCATTCCTAGACAGAATCTATGCATGCTGGATGTCATTAGTCTATTTTGGTCCTGTGGTATAAGTTATACCATTTAGAAATGGAGGCTGCCAGGTCAAATCGCTGTAGACCTCTGGGGCTATTTTCAGTCATGGTAAAACTGGAGTGAACAACACATACTCAAGTTTTTTTGTTATGCCTGTTGGCATATGAAAACCATAATCGGATGGATAAACACAAAGATCTTCATAATGTTGATTAAATAGAAAATACAGTCACAGGGGAGTCACAATGGGTAATGCTATCTCATTGGGCACACCACGTCACATCAACATGGGTAATTGGGAAATATCTTATTTGGTAGATGCTGTACGTTGATCAATGAGATTCCAACCTATTTTCACCCACTCGAAAAGACAGCCAAAGGTTTGTTGAATTCCCAATGTGTTATCACTATGCTTTAAACCATCTAAAATCACAACCAAATTCCAATGGAAAATGAATGTTTCATTTTTGGATTAGTTATCACCTAAATGTGTTATCATTGTGCTTTCAACCATTTTGAAAAGCACAACAAAGTTCAAATGGTAATACAATGTCAGACATTTTATATATTTATACAACAACAACCTAGTTTTGTCCCATGGAATAAATGTTGTGAATCTTCCTCATAATCCTGGACTATCGGACCACCATTTTATAACGTTTGCGATCGCAATTTATAATCTGCTCAGACCCCAACCAAGGAGCATCAAAGGTCGTGCTATAAATTCTCAGACAACCCATAGATTCCTTGATTCCTTGATGACCTTGATGCCCTTCCAGACTCCCTCTGCCTACCCAAGGACGTCAGAGGACAAAACTGTAAACTCTAACATAGCCCATTAGCTAGAAAGGTAACTCAAAACACATTTTCGCTAAGAGCAGCTGTTTAGCTGGTTAAACAAAGGTTAGCCATGTGTTGGCAAAAATGTATGTCCAAGTCAAGAAGGCTTACCAGCGGCACTTGACGCACTGGTAGCCTATATGCGGATGCTTTTTCAAAGCTTATGTCAGATACTCCAGTGAGTGTAATTGCCTCCAATAAGTGTAATTTTCTCAATATTAAGAGTTGAGAAATAAAGTTGACATCATTAGAAAGAAGATATTCTCCCATTTTCAACTTGTTGCTAGCAATATTCATAAAAACATTTAAAATATATGTGTGTGTGTATATATATATATATATATATACTGAAAAATATATATACGCAACAATTTCAATGGAAAAAAACAGGCCTTACTTATGATTCAGTACTACACAAATGTGTTTAATTATTTATTTACTAGCTAACTAAATGGTAACACAGTATAAACATACACACTTAATACATTAAAAACAAGTCCCTAGCGGACTGACACAACATGTCTGCTTCTTACAAAAGAGTTAGAGAGGGTGGGCAGAGAGGGACAGAGACATAATACTTTGGTAAATTTAGAAATTACTCAGACAGTAATCATATACTTTGCACACGAACCGCCGCCCTCTTTGAGTAAGAAATCATGAATGTACTTACATAATTTATGCAGTTTGTTCGAGAGGGGCGGTTCTGTCAGGCTGACACGCTCTCTGACCTCACTCAGAGGTGTGACTTGTCACTTGTACAAAGTTATGTAAATCTCTTATGGCTCCTAAAATCAGGTCCGTCTCAACAAAAACACTTTCATAATTGTTCATATTTCATGCACAATGCATCGGATGGACACTTCACACACAGAGTGGGGTATACTTTCCAAGTTACAGTATTTCCTTTATAACATTTTTAATGACATCACAAAATTACACACCATATGACATTAATGTTCATTAGATCGCCTCTGACCATTCCCCAAGTTCTATGTTAGAAATATTGTTTCAGTATTCGCTTTGGAACGTGTTGGAGTTTCTACGGGAAAAGTCTGTGAAACAACCCTGTCTCGGAGCTCTATGGAGAATTCCTTCGACCTCATGGCTTGGTTTTTGTTCTAACATGCACTGTGGGACCTTAATTAGTTATGTGCCTTTCCAAATCATGTCCAATCAATTGAATTTCCCACCGGGTGACTCCAATCAATTTGTAGGATGATCAATGGAAACAGGATGCACCTGAGGTCGATGAGTCTCACAGCAAAGGGTCTGAATACTTATGTAAATAAGGTATTTCTGTTTTACATTTTTAATACATTTGCAAACATTTCTAAAAACCTGTTCTCGCTTTGTCAATATGTGGTATTGTGTGTAGATTGCTGAGGATATATATTTTTTAATCCATTTTAGAATAAGGCTGTAACTTGACAAAATGTTGAAAAGGGGAAGGGGTCTGAATACTTTCCAAAGGCGCTGTATATAGAGGTACTTTATTAATCCCTAAGGGTAACATAGTAGTGTGTAGCCCAAACAGTTCGGATGCTACAGACAGAAGATACTAGTCAGCTGTACCGTCTCCAGACGAGTCTTCTGACACTTGTGGAGATCGTAGAGCAAAACAGATAACACCATCGGGAGAGTCTCATCTTTCCATAGAGGGGTAGGCCAAACCGTTCGGACAGTACAGACGATTATGTGAGAAGACCAATTTTCAGGATGTCTCATAGTCAGACAAACACCATTCTAGCGCTGTCACCTTTCACCGCAGAAGTGCAACAGGCTGATGCGGTGGATTGAGACACATCCAATATCTCCAGCTTAAACTGACAGATTTTTATGGTCATTTTTTTTATTATGCTTTAGTAGATTTCCAGGTTTTTATCATTTGAGTTAGAATACCTCATGATAAACTGCAGACCATACACATTTTTTATTTATTTAACTAGGTAAGTCAGTTAAGAACAAATTCTTATTTACAATGACTGCCTACCCCGGCCAAACCCTAACCCGGCCGGCACTGGGCAAATTGTGCACCACCCTATGGGACTCCCAATCACAGCCGATTGTGATATAGTCTGGAATCGAACCAGGGTCTGTAGTGACGCCTCTAACACTGAGATGCAACGTCTTAGACCACTGCGCTACTCGGGAGCCCCGATTAGTACTCAGGCACAGCATGCTCCTTTCCAGGCTCAATAGTGTGAAATATGAACAGTGCCTCTACTACTGTATGTCTCAAAGCTGTACACCCTAGTTTCTTCTCATGAGGTATGTAAGAATAGCTGGTAGGGACAAACTTCTGAGAACATTCAAATGACATTCAAACATTCAAGAACATTCGAAGGAGCTCCCCAATGTCAAAGTTTTCAAAACAATACATTACAAAAACTGCAATGACTGTTGCTAGATGACATTGAACCAAGAACACGGCTATACAATTTATATACCAACAATCTGTACAAAGGTTATGGGACCTCACCACCCACTGACACATATTTGGGATTTCCCCTTGGAATCTAGAAGCCTGTGATTTGTCAGAAAGGGATTGGGTGAGGTATCATTGCCCCTGTGGCCAGTGTGAAGTCAGACTATATATGACTTCTTATCTCTTGCACTTCATATCGCTCTACACTTGGCTGTAGTCCAAACATAACCTCATTCACCTAAAGTTAACCGGCTGTAGTGCTGCCATTGGTTGATGCGAACATATCAACAAAACCATTAGGCATGGTGCGAGTGGGACAGTATAAAAGATATTGACCAGTGTGGTCACTTTGACCCCCTCCAACCAACAACACAAACATGAGTTGAACTCCAGAGCAAACAAACAAAATGTAACATAATTGAAACCCACTTGGCAGAACTCTTATCAAAAGAGACTGACATGACCAACTGTTCTGGGGGCAGCAGAAATCTAGGGTCTTTGTCCTATGGACCCTAGTCAAAAGTAGTGCACTAAATATGGACTAGGGTGTCAGTTAGGACACAAACCTTGACTTAATGCCTGCACAGACAATATGATTTAAGCCGTCTTATGCCACAATTTTGCCGTCCCAAACAAAATGTCCCGTCGTCGGCAAATAATTATATATATACAAGCAAAAACTTGTATATATATATTATATATTATACACAGTAGTGTATAATGTGTGTATATATATACACTGCTCAAAATACAAAATACTTTTTTCTTTACATAGTTGAATGTGCTGACAACAAAATCACACAAAAATGATCAATGGAAATCAAATGTATCAACCCATGGAGGTCTGGATTTGGAGTCACACTCAAAATTAAAGTGGAAAACCACACTACAGGCTGATCCAACTTTGATGTAATGTCCTTAAAACATGTCAAAATGAGGCTCAGTAGTGTGTGTGGCCTCCACGTGCCTGTATGACCTCCCTACAACGCCTGGGCATGCTCCTGATGAGGTGGCGGATGGTCTCCTGAGGGATCTCCTCCCAGACCTGGACTAAAGCATCCGCCAACTCCTGGACAGTCTGTGGTGCAACGTGACGTTGGTGGATGGAGCGAGACATGATGTCCCAGATGTGCTCAATTGGATTCAGGTCTGGGGAACGGGCGGGCCAGTCCATAGCATCAATGCCTTCCTCTTGCAGGAACTGCTGACACACTCCAGCCACATGAGGTCTAGCATTGTCTTGCATTAGGAGGAACCCAGGGCCAACCGCACCAGCATATGGTCTCACAAGGGGTCTGAGGATCTCATCTCGGTACCTAATGGCAGTAAGGCTACCTCTGGCGAGCACATGGAGGGCTGTGCGGGCCCCCAAAGAAATGCCACCCCACACCATGACTGACCCACCGCCAAACCGGTCATGCTGGAGGATGTTGCAGGCAGCAGAACGTTCTCCATGGCGTCTCCAGACTCTGTCACGTCTGTCACGTGTGCTCAGTGTGAACCTGCTTTCATCTGTGAAGAGCACAGGGCGCCAGTGGCGAATTTGCCAATCTTGGTGTTCTCTGGCAAATGCCAAACGTCCTGCACGGTGTTGGGCTGTAAGCACAACCCCCACCTGTGGACGTCGGGCCCTGATACCACCCTCATGGAGTCTGTTTCTGACCGTTTGAGCAGACACATGCACATTTGTGGCCTGCTGGAGGTCATTTTGCAGGGCTCTGGCAGTGCTCCTCCTGCTCCTCCTTGCACAAAGGCGGAGGTAGCGGTCCTGCTGCTGGGTTGTTGCCCTCCTATGGCCTCCTCCACGTCTCCTGATGTACTGGCCTGTCTCCTGGTAGCGCCTCCATGCTCTGGACACTACGCTGACAGACACAGCAAACCTTCTTGCCACAGCTCGCATTGATGTGCCATCCTGGATGAGCTGCACTACCTGAGCCACTTGTGTGGGTTGTAGACTCCGTCTCATGCTACCACTAGAGTGAAAGCCCCGCCAGCATTCAAAAGTGACCAAAACATCAGCCAGGAAGCATAGGAACTGAGAAGTGGTCTGTGGTCACCACCTGCAGAACCACTCCTTTATTGGGGGTGTCTTGCTAATTGCCTATAATTTCCACCTGTTGTCTTTTCCATTTGCACAACAGCATGTGAAATTTATTGTGAATCAGTGTTGCTTCCTAAGTGGACAGTTTGATTTCACAGAAGTATGATTGACTTGGAGTTACATTGTGTTGTTTAAGTGTTCCCTTTATTTTTTTGAGCAGTGTATATATATATATATATGTATATATATATATATACATTATACACTACTGTTCAAAATTTTGGGGTCACTAAGAAATGTCCTTGTTTTTGAAAGAAAAGCTATTTTTATGTCCATTTAAAATAACAGAATTGATCAGAAATACAGTGTAGACATCGTTAATGTTGTAAATGACTATTGTAGCTGGAATAGACAGATTTTGAATGTAATATCTACATAGGCGTACAGAGGTCCATTATCAGCAAACATCACTCCTGTGTTCAAATGGCACGTTGTGTTAGCTAATCCAAGTTTATCATTTTAAAAGGCTAATAGATCATTAGAAAACCCGTTTGCAATTATGTTAGCACAGCTTAAAATTGTTGTTCTGATTAAAGAAGCAATAAAACTGGCCTTCTTTAGACTTGTTGAGTATCTGGAGCATCAGCATTTGTGGGTTCGATTAAGGACCTTGTGAAGATGCTGGAGGAAACAGGTACAAAATTATCTATATCCACAGTAAAACGAGTCCTATATCGACATAACCTGAAAGGCTGCTCAGCAAGGAAGAAGCCACTGCTCCAAAACCGCCATAAAAAAGCCAGACTACGGCTTGCAACTGCACATGGGGGCAAATATCATACTTTTTGGAGAAATGTCCTCTTGTCTGATGAAACAAAAATAGAACTGTTTGGCCATGATGACCATCGTTATGTTTGGAGGAAAAAGGGGGAAGCTTGCAAGCCGAAGAACACCATCCCAACCGTGAAGCACGGGGGTGGCAGCATCATGTTGTGGGGGTGCTTTGCTGCAGGAGGGACTGGTGCACTTCACAAAATAGATCGCATCATGAGGCAGGAAAATTATGTAGATATATTGAAGCAACATCTCAAGACATCAGTCAGAAAGTTAAAGCTTGGTCACAAATGAGTCTTCCTCAGGCCTTCCTTCGGCTATATCTATACTGTTTTTAATAGGCCTATATATGCATAAAATGCATTCAGGGTAGACCTATCACATCAAATTTTAAGGAGAAAGCAAGTGCACCACTGATTTTCTGCTCCAGAGTAGAGAATATTGGTATATGCAGAGATCAAAAAGCTGATTGCTAAAAACATTTTTGATTTGCAGGAGGGGGGGAATTGCATCGAATCAAATTATTAATTTTCAATTATTAACTGCCCGTGAAGGCAGGGTTACTATTGTTTAAAAAAAATAGCAACAGTGAATAGTGAAATGGAGCTCCCTATACAATCACATCAGAACATTGGTAATAGTCAGTGACAAATATCAAAGCTAAGCAGGGCTTAGTTAAAACCCTGGATGGGAGACCAAAGTGGTGCTTGTAGATAGATCAACTCTCCAGTAGGAGGTGCTGTTTAGCCTATTGTTTATTCTGATAATGGATATAGAGTTGAAGATCTGACGCTGTTTCAAAGGTACAAATTCAACATATTTTATACAAGGTTTGTGTACATTGAAAATTGGTTAACATGATAATCCTGAGGATGCATGCTGGCATTATTCGTGAGTGAGTCTAAAACATGGTCCAGCTATAACAAGTAGAAAATGTTCCCAATTCCCACTTCATTCAGGAACTCAAGATAGCACCATCAAAACAACTCAGTAACAGACCCGCCGGTGTTTTCAAATCTGCATCAGCGGTCACAAAGACAGACAGAAAGACTGACAGCCAGGAGCCAATATTACAGTATATGAACCGTTACCACACGCATTCTGTATCACTTAACTCTCATGTATAATGAGTTTAAATTATAATGACAGCGAAATAAAGGTAACTTCCAAAGTAAAGGAAACAGTTGAGTAAATAAGTGATACAAAGTGTATTGAAAACAGGTGCTTCCACACAGGCGTGGTTCCTGAGTTAACTAAGCAATTAACATCCCATCATGCTTTGGGTCATGTATAAAATTGCCGGGCAGGCCATTATTTTGGCTACCATGGCTATGCCCCCATAGAATGAAAATGCTCCCATCCACAGGGCATGAGTGGCCATTGAATGGTTTGATGAGCATGAAAACGGTGTAAACCATATGCCATGGCTGTCTCAGTCACCAGATCTCAGCCCAATTGAGCACTTATGGGATATTCAGGAGAGGCGCCTGAGACAGCGTTGTCCACCACCATCAAATGCTGGAATTTCTTGTGGAACACTGGTCGCATCCCTCCAACAGAGTTCCAGAGACTTGTATAATCTAGGCCAATATGCATTGAAGCTGTTCTGGCTCTTGGTGGCCCAATGCCCTTTTTAAGACACTTGATGTTGGTGTTTCCTTTATTTTGGCCTGTAGATAGGCCTATTCGTAATGTTGTTGTGTTGCTGTAGTTGTGGATGGATCAGAGTAATAGACTGTAGGCCTACAAAGTGTGCGAGAAGAATTATCAATATCATACGTCATAATTACCTGGAGAAATCTGATCTGCAATTTGTAAATGTAGCTGCCGTACGTATAACTCGTAAAAACTTGGAGACACAAATGGCAAATGAAGCTTTCATATATCCATTTTGAGATATATTCAACAAGAAAGAAAAAGTTATATTATTAAGGACTGAGTCTGGCTTTAATTCATTTTCTTTATTGCACTTACAAGCATCTCTAACAAAATATCAAAAAGCATTTTGTAAAAAAAACAACATTGTTCATATGAAAACATCCCCTATCCAACATTGAATGTCTGTGAAGTCAATTGTTATGGCATCTACCTCATTGCACAAATTATTCAGCCACGTTAGACAAATGATAACAGTGGCCTACATAAAAGCATTAAAAAACAAAGCAAGCAACAAAATCGCGTTTTCTAAACATGTCACATTGTCCCTCACAATATCTCACATTTTTCCCTTGTGTAGCCTATACAGTGCCTTCGGAAAGTATTCTGACCCACTGACTTTTTCTACATTTTGTAATGTTACAGCCTTACTCTAAAATGTATTAAATGGGTTTCCCTCACAGTACCCCATAATGACAAAGGAAAAACAGGTTTTGACATTTTTGCTCATTTAAAAATACAAAAAAACTGAAATCACATTTACATAAGTATTCAGACCCTTTACTCAGTACTTTGTTGAAGCACCTTTGGCAGCGATGACAGCATCAAGTCTTCTTGGCTATGACGCTACAAGTTTGGAACACCTGTATTTGGGGAGTTTCTCCCATTCTTCTCTGCAGATCCTCTCAAGCTCTGTCAGGTTGGATGGGGAGCGTTACTGCACAGCTATTTTCAGGTCTCTCCAGAGATGTTCGATCACGTTCAAGTCTGGGCTCTGGCTGGGCCACACAAGGACATTCAGAGACTTGTCCTGAAGCCACTCCTGCGTTGTCTTGGCTGTGTGCTTAGGGTCATTGTCCTGTTGTAAGGTGAACCTTCGCCCCAGTCTGAGGTCCTGAGCGCACCGGAGCAGGTTTTCATCAAATATCCCTCTGTACTTTGCCCTTTTCATCTTTGCCTCGATCCTGACTAATCTCCCAGTCCCTGCCGCTGAAAAACATCCCCACAGCATGATGCTGCCACCACCATGCTTCACCGTAGGGATGGTGCCAGGTTCAAGAGTTCTGGTTTCATCAGACCAGAGAATCTTGTTTCTCATGGTCTGAGAGTCTTTAGGTGACTTTTGGCAAACTCAGAGCGGGCTGTCATGTTCCTTTTACTGAGGAGTGGCTTCCATCTGGCCACTCTACCATAAAGGCCTGATTGGTGGAGTCCTGCAGAGATGGGTGTCCTTCTGGAAGGTTCTCCCATCTCCTCAGAGGAATGCTAGAGCTCTGTCAGAGTGACCATCGCGTTCTTGGCCACCTCCCTGACAAAGGCCCTTCTCCCCTGATTGTTCAATTTGGCCGGGCGTCCAGCTCTAGGAAGAGTCTTGGTGGTTCCAAACTTCTTCCATTTAAGAATGATGGAGGCCATTGTGTTCTTGGGGACTTTCAATGCCGAAGAACATTTTTTGTACCCATCCCCAGATCTGTGCCTCGACACAATCGTGTCTCGGAGCGCTATGGACAATTCCTTTAACCTCATGGCTTTGTTTTTGATCTGACATGCACTGTCAACTGTGGGACCTTATATAGACAGGTGTGTGCCTTTCCAAATCATGTCCAATCAATTGAATTTACCACAGGTGGACGGACTCCAATCAAGTTGTAGAAACATCTCAAGGATGATCAATGGAAACAGGATGCACCTGAGCTCAATTTCGCGTCTCATAGCAAAGGTTCTTAATACTTACGTAAGAAATGTATTTTTGTTTTCTAAAAACCTGTTTTTGCTTTGTCATTATGGGGTATTGTGTGTAGATTGCTGAGGATTTTTGTATTTATTTAATACATTTTAGAATAAGGCTATAATGTAACAAAATGTGGGAAAATTCAAGGGGTCTGAACACTTTCCGAAGGCATCGTATATACTCTACATTACTAAAAATATGTGGACACCTGCTTGTCGAACATCTCGTCCCAAACTCATGGGCATTAATATGGAGTTGCTCCCCCCTGTGCTGCTATAACAGCCTCCACTCTTCTGGGAAGGCTTTCCACTAGATGTTAGAACATAGCTGAGGGGACTTGCTTCCATTCAGCCACAAGAGCATTAGTGAGGTTGGGCACTGATTCATCCCAAAGGTGTTCGATGGGGTTGAGGTCAGGGCTCTGTGCAGGCCAGTCAAGTTCTTCCACACCGATCTCAACACACCGTTTCTGTATGGACCTCGCTTTGTGCACGGGGGGTATTGTCATGCTGAAACAGGAAAGGGCCTTCCCCAAACTGTTGCCACAAAGTTGGAAGCACAGAATCATCCAGAATGTTATTCTATGCTGTAGCATTATGATTTCCCTTCACTGGAACTAAGGGGCCTAGCTCAAACCATGAAAAATAGCCCCAGACCATTATACCTCCTCCACCAAACGTTACAGTTGGCACTATGCTCAGCCATGGAAACCCATTTCATGAAGCTCCCGACGAACAGTTACTGTGCTGACATTGCTTCCAGAGGCAGTTTGGAACTCGGTAGTGAGTATTTGGTATTTTATTAAGATCCTTATTAGCTGTTGTGAAAGCTGCAGCTACTCTTTCTGGGGTCCACACAGAACATGAAACATGACGTAATACAGAAGATTAATAGACAAAAACAGCTCAATTACAGAACTACATTTTGCAATAGAGAACAGAAGATTTTTTACAGGCTACGTGCTTCAGCACTCACCGGTCCTGTTCTGTGAGCTTGTGTGGCCTACCACTTTGAGGCTGAGCCGTTGTTGCTCCTAGACGTTTCCACTTCACAATAACATCACTTACAGTTGACTGGGGCAGATCTAGCAGGGCAGAAATTGGACCAACTGACTATGACGGTGCCAAGTTGAAATTCACTGAGCACTTCAGTAAGGTCATTTGGGGAGGCAGGGTAGCCTAGTGGTTAGAGCATTGGACTAGTAACCGAAAGGTTGCAAGTTCAAATCCCTGAGCTGACAAGATACGAATCTGTCGTTCTGTCCCTGAACAGGCCACTGTTCCTAGGCCATCATTGAAATTAAGAATTTGTTCTTAACTGACTTGCCTAGTTAAATAAAGGTAAAATAAAATGTTTACTGCCAATGTCTGTCTATGGAGATTGCATGAATGTGTGCTCGATTTATACACCTGTAAGCAACGGGTGTGGCTGAAATAGCCAAATCCACTCATTTGAAGGGTTGTCCACATTTGTGTATAGAGAATGGACAGGTACTCTTGGCTAGAATAAATTAATCAAATAGACAAAATGTGTTTTGTAAATTAAAATATTATACTCCAGTGCTTGTTCAGTGAATTATAGTGATTCAATGGTATATGCCAGAATAAAAATAACATTTTCCAATATACTGTATGCCCTGGGCATATACATAGGAAATGTACAAATCTTTTTGTATTTCTTATTTTGTGCATTTTCTGGGCGTGTATGAAAAGCTCATTCAAATACATAGTTAGAGCACAGTTAATTCATACAACAAACAAACAGGACTGGCAGAGCTAACTACAAAGGGGAAGGGAAGGTAAAGTCACCTAACAAGATATGCAAAATAAATATAAATTAAAATGTTGACAACGCCTTAGAGTCAGCCATTTCATGAATCACTGTAATACATTTGTTAGGTCATACCTTATTAAGTTACAGTAAATGCCATATTTCATAAGGAACCATCTGAAACATGTTCAGATCCCCTTTTTTCTCTGTAGGTTTGTCTGTACACATGTACATTTGTATAAGAGTATGAGAGAGTAGGTTATGTATCTCCCTGAATCATTCTGGCTCATGGCTGTTGCTGGTACTGGCTCTCTGTTGCGGTGTAGAAATCCTCCAGGACACTCTGCAGATACTCAAAGGTGGGCCGGTCCTCGGGCTTGTTCTTCCAGCACTCCAACATGATGTCATAGAGCTCCTGCGGACAGCTGTCGGTGCGCTGCATGCGATAGCCGCTCTCCAGAGAGCGAATCACTTCTGGGTTTGTCATACCTAGATGATAGAGCCAGCACAGAAACACATCATTACAGGGGGAAAAGGATTCATTGAATTCATCATTCAATGAATATACAGTACAAGTACAGTAGAGTACATGTTATCATTCAGGTCCTGACCTGGATATGGTGTGCGTCCATAGCTGATGATCTCGGTCAGTAGGATGCCAAAGGACCAGACGTCTGATTTGATGGTGAAGGAGCCAAAGTTGATTGCCTCTGGGGCCGTCCATTTGATGGGGAACTTTGCTCCTTTTAGGGAACAAGAGTAGGCTTTCTTACTCTACCTTCTGCTGCACCCTGCTGTCACTGATACATAACACAGCTTGTCTTTTTCTATTCAAACCCTGTTATTTATTCAGTCCCACAGAACTCCCTCTGACACAATGATATATATCTCTCTTCATTGTTCCCTGACTTCCCTCTCTCAAATTCGAATTCCAAACCACACCCACATCTAAATGCTCCCTTTCTCTACTACGACTGTCCTATAATTTGCTAAATCAGCTGTTATGTTACAGTTATTAATTAACCATTATATGGCACAGACATGTTCCCCAAGGGGATAATGCTTACCTTCCCTGGCTGTGTACTCATTGTCCTCGATGATTCGGGCGAGGCCAAAGTCAGCAATCTTGCACACCAGAGCCTTCGAGACCAGGATGTTGGCGGCTCGCAGGTCTCGGTGAATATAGTTCCTCTGCTCGATGTAGGCCATTCCTTCTGCAATCTACGGACAAAGACATGGTTAGATGTCGGAAGACAATAGAAAAGGGGGCACTCCAAACATACTTCTGTGTTTGTTCACTTGGCAAAGGATCATAATGAAAGTATTCAGACCCCTTCCCCTTTTCCACATTTTGTTACGTTACAGGCTTATTCAAAAATTTATGAAATAAAAAATGTTCCTCATCAATCTACACACAATACCACATAATGCTAAAGCGAGAAAACTTTTTTTTCTAAATTTCTGCAATTTTTTAAACAAATAAAAAACAGAAATACCTTATTTACATAAGTATTCAGACCCTTTGCTATGAGTCTCAAAACTGAGCTCAGGTGCATCCTGTTTCCATCGGTCATCCATGAGATGTTTCTACAACTTGGAGTCCACCTGTGGTAAATTCAATTGATTGGACATGATTTGGAAAGGCACACACCTGTCTATATAAGGTCCCACAGTTGACAGTGCACGACCACTACCTTGTATCCTTTTCCCTCTCGCTCTCATCCAACACTTCCCACACTGCCCCTACTCGGATGGTATCGCGCCGTCCCAACCTTCGCTCTCTCTCCCCCGCTACTCTCTCCTCTTCCATCCTATCATCTCTTCCCTCTGCTCAAACCTTCTCCAACCTATCTCCTGATTCTGCCTCCTCAACCCTCCTCTCCTCCCTTTCTGCATCCTTTGACTCTCTATGTCCCCTATCCTCCAGGCCGGCTCGGTCCTCCCCTCCTGCTCCGTGGCTCGACGACTCATTGCGAGCTCACAGAACAGGGCTCCGGGCAGCCGAGCGGAAATGGAGGAAAACTCGCCTCCCTGCGGACCTGGCATCCTTTCACTCCCTCCTCTCTACATTCTCCTCTTCGGTCTCTGCTGCTAAAGCCAATTTCTACCACTCTAAATTCCAAGCATCTGCCTCTAACCCTAGGAAGCTCTTTGCCACCTTCTCCTCCCTCCTGAATCCTCCTCCCCCTCCTCCCCCCTCCTCCCTCTCTGCTGATGACTTCGTCAACCATTTTGAAAAGAAGGTTGACGACATCCGATCCTCGTTTGCTAAGTCAAACGACACCGCTGGTTCTGCTCACACTGCCCTACCCTGTGCTTTGACCTCTTTCTCCCCTCTCTCTCCAGATGAAATCTCGCGTCTTGTGACGGCCGGCCGCCCAACAACCTGCCCGCTTGACCCTATCCCCTCCTCTCTTCTCCAGACCATTTCCGGAGACCTTCTCCCTTACCTCACCTCGCTCATCAACTCATCCTTGACCGCTGGCTACGTCCCTTCCGTCTTCAAGAGAGCGAGAGTTGCACCCCTTCTGAAAAAATCTACACTCGATCCCTCCGATGTCAACAACTACAGACCAGTATCCCTTCTTTCTTTTCTCTCCAAAACTCTTGAACGTGCCGTCCTTGGCCAGCTCTCCTGCTATCTCTCTCAGAATGACCTTCTTGATCCAAATCAGTCAGGTTTCAAGACTAGTCATTCAACTGAGACTGCTCTTCTCTGTGTCACGGAGGCGCTCCGCACTGCTAAAGCTAACTCTCTCTCCTCTGCTCTCATCCTTCTAGACCTATCGGCTGCCTTTGATACTGTGAACCATCAGATCCTCCTCTCCACCCTCTCCGAGCTGGGCATCTCCGGCGCGGCCCACGCTTGGATTGCGTCCTACCTGACAGGTCGCTCCTACCAGGTGGCGTGGCGAGAATCTGTCTCCGCACCACGTGCTCTCACCACTGGTGTCCCCCAGGGCTCTGTTCTAGGCCCTCTCCTATTCTCGCTATACACCAAGTCACTTGGCTCTGTCATATCCTCACATGGTCTCTCCTATCATTGCTATGCAGACGACACGCAATTAATCTTCTCCTTTCCCCCCTCTGATAACCAGGTGGTGAATCGCATCTCTGCATGTCTGGCAGACATATCAGTGTGGATGACGGATCACCACCTCAAGCTGAACCTCGGCAAGACGGAGCTGCTCTTCCTCCCGGGGAAGGACTGCCCGTTCCATGATCTCGCCATCACGGTTGACAACTCCATTGTGTCCTCCTCCCAGAGTGCTAAGAACCTTGGCGTGATCCTGGACAACACCCTGTCGTTCTCAACTAACATCAAGGCGGTGACCCGTTCCTGTAGGTTCATGCTCTACAACATTCGCAGAGTACGACCCTGCCTCACGCAGGAAGCGGCGCAGGTCCTAATCCAGGCACTTGTCATCTCCCGTCTGGATTACTGCAACTCGCTGTTGGCTGGGCTCCCTGCCTGTGCCATTAAACCCCTACAACTCATCCAGAACGCCGCAGCCCGTCTGGTGTTCAACTTTCCCAAGTTCTCTCACGTCACCCCGCTCCTCCGCTCTCTCCACTGGCTTCCAGTTGAAGCTCGCATCCGCTACAAGACCATGGTGCTTGCCTACGGAGCTGTGAGGGGAACGGCACCTCCGTACCTTCAGGCTCTGATCAGGCCCTACACCCAAACAAGGGCACTGCGTTCATCCACCTCTGGCCTGCTCGCCTCCCTACCTCTGAGGAAGTACAGTTCCCGCTCAGCCCAGTCAAAACTGTTCGCTGCTCTGGCACCCCAATGGTGGAACAAACTCCCTCACAACGCCAGGTCAGCGGAGTCAATCACCACCTTCCGGAGACACCTGAAACCCCACCTCTTTAAGGAATACCTAGGATAGGATAAAGTAATCCTTCTAACCCCCCCCCCCCTTAAAAGAGTTAGATGCACTATTGTAAAGTGGTTGTTCCACTGGATATCATAAGGTGAATGCACCAATTTGTAAGTCGCTCTGGATAAGAGCGTCTGCTAAATGACTTAAATGTAAAATGTAAATGTAAATCAAGTCTGAGCAAAAACTAAGCCATGAGGTCGAAGAAATTGTCCGTAGAGCTCCCAGACAGAATTGTGTCGAGGCACAGATCTGGATAAGGGTACCCAAACATTTCTGCAGGATCGTCATTCTTAAATGGAAGAAGTTTGGAACCACCAAGACTCTTCCTAGAGTTGGCCCCCCGGCCAAACTGAGCAATCGGGGGAGAAGAGCCTTGGTCTGGGAGGTGACCAAGAAGCCAATGGTCACTCTGACAGAGCAGTTCCTCTGTGGAGATGGGAGAACTTTACAGAAGGACAACCATGCCTGCAGCACTCCACCAATTAGGCTTTTATGGTAGAGTGGCCAAACGGAAGACACTCCTCAGTAAAATGCACATGACAGCCTGATTGGAGTTTGCCAAAAGGCATCTAAAGGACTCTCAGACCTTGAGAAACAAGCTTCTCTGGTCTGATGAAATCAAGATTGAACTCTTTGGCCTGAACGCCAAGCGTCACGTCTGGAGGAAACCTTGCACCATCCCTACGGTGATGCATGGTGGTGGCAGCATCATGCTGTAGGGATGTTTTCAGCGGCAGGGACTGGGAGACTAGTCAGGATCGAGGGAAAGATGAATGGAGCAAAGTACAGAGAGATCCTTAATGAAAACCTGCTCCGGTGCGCTCAGGACCTCAGACTGGAGCGAAGGTTCACCTTCCCACAGGACAACAGCCCTAAGCAGACAGCCAAGACAATGCAGGAGTGGATTCGGGACAAGTCTCTGAATGTCCTTGAGTGGCCCAGCCAGAGCCCGGACTTGAACCCGATCGAACATCTCTGGAGAGACCTGAAAATAGCTGTGCAGCAACGCTCCCCATCCAACCTGACAGTGCTTGATAGGATCTGCAAGGAGAATGGGAGAAACTCCCCAAATACAGGTGTGCCAAGCTTGTAGCGTCATACCAAAGAAGACTCGATGTTGTAATCACTGCCAAAGGTGCTTCAACAAAGTACTGAGTAAAGGGTCTGCATACTTATGTAAATGTATATTTTTTACAATTATTATTTTTGATTAAAAAAAAAGAAAGTTAAAACTGTTTTTGCTTTGTCATTATGGGTTATTGTGTGTAGATTGATGAAGGAAAATGTTTTTTTTTATCCATTTTAGAATAAGGCTGTAACGTAACAAAATGTGGAAAAAGTCAGTGGGTCTGAATACTTTCCGAATGCACCGTATCTGCTGTTTTCACAAATATTTTGATCTCAAGCTGCAAAGTAAGTAGCCTCCCCTTACGAGACAGGATTTTGCCTACCCCTTAGGATCACCTATAGGATGATAAAATAAGCAGTCATAAAAACAATGATATCAATAAAGATAATTGACTTTCAAATAGCAACTTATGTTATTCACAAGCACTGATTACTCCAATACCTACTCAACTGGGACAATATTTCCTTCCCAACGATCCCATCTGGGATCCCTTTAAAATTACAACTACCAGCAGGCTTTATTTTTCACCACTCACACACACGCACGTACAGTGGTGCAAAAAAGTATTTAGTCAGCCACCAATTGTGCAAGTTCTCCCACTTAAAAAGATGAGAGAGGCTTGTAATTTTCTTTATAGGTACACTTCAACTATGACAGACAAAATGAGAAAAAAAATTCCTGAAAATCACATTGTAGGATTTTTAATGAATTTATTTGCAAATTATGGTGGAAAATAAGTATTTGGTCAATAACAAAAGTTTATCTCAATACTTTGTTATATACCCTTTGTTGGCAATGACAGAGGTCAAACATTTTCTGTAAGTTTTCACAAGGTTTTCACACACTGTTGCTGGTATTTTGGCCCATTCCTCCATCTAGAGCAGTGATGTTTTGGGGCTGTTGCTGGGCAACACGGACTTTCAACTCCCTCCAAAGATTTTCTATGGGGTTGAGATCTGGAGACTGGCTAGGCCACTCCTTCGTTGCCCGGGCGGTGTGTTTGGGATCATTGTCATGCTGAAAGACCCAGCCACGTTTCATCTTCAATGCCCTTGCTGATGGAAGGAGGTTTTCACTCAAAATCTCACGATACATGGCCCCATTCATAATTTCCTTTACACGGATCAGTCGTCCTGGTCCCTTTGCAGAAAAACAGACCCAAAGCATGATGTTTCCACCCCCATGCTTCACAGTAGGTATGGTGCTCTTTGGATGCAACTCAGCATTCTTTGTCCTCCAAACATAACGAGTTGAGTTTTTACCAAAAAGTTATATTTTGGTTTCATCTGACCATATGACATTCTCCCAATCTTCTTCTGGATCATCCAAATGCTCTCTAGCAAACTTCAGACGGGCCTGGACATGTACTGGCTTAAGCAGGGGGACACGTCTGGCACTGCAGGATTTGAGTCCCTGGCGGCGTAGTGTGTTAGTGATGGTAGGCTTTGTTACTTTGGTCCCAGCTCTCTGCAGGTCATTCACTAGGTCCCCCCGTGTGGTTCTGGGATTTTTGCTCACCGTTCTTGTGATCATTTTGACCCCACGGGGTGAGATCTTGCGTGGAGCCCCAGATCGAGGGAGATTATCAGTGGTCTTGTATGTCTTCTATTTCCTAATAATTGCTCCCACAGTTGATTTCTTCAAACCAAGCTGCTTACCTATTGCAGATTCAGTCTTCCCAGCCTGGTGCAGGTCTACAATTTTGTTTCTGGTGTCCTTTGACAGCTCTTTGGTCTTGGCCATAGTGGAGTTTGGAGTGTGACTGTTTGAGGTTGTGGACAGGTGTCTTTTATACTGATAACAAGTTCAAACAGGTGCCATTAATACAGGTAACGAGTGGATGACAGAGGAGCCTCTTAAAGAAGAAGTTACAGGTCTGTGAGAGCCAGAAATCTTGCTTGTTTGTAGGTAACCAAATACTTATTTTCCACCATAATTTGCAAATAAATTCATTAAAAATCCTACAATGTGATTTTCTGGATTTTCTTTCCTCATTTTGTCTGTCATAGTTGAAGTGTACCTATGATGAAAATTACAGGCCTCTCTCATCTTTTTAAGTGGGAGAACTTGCACAATTGGTGGCTGACTAAATACTTTTTTGCCCCACTGTATATAGACACACATTTGACTGACATATGCTGTTATAGAACTTGATTAACCTAATCTGTGTACCAATCTCAGTTTAATAATATAACAAACATAACCAAATCTGTCATGGTAGATTTAAATCTGAACGGACTGATCCAACAATGTCTTCCTGTTCCCCTTCTCTTTCAGTCATTCTCTCTTTCTCTCTCTCCATTCCATTTTGATATCTTCCTAATTTTTCAAACCTCTCACCTACAATCTACATACAACAGATGGCATAAACATACCTAATCACAGATAAGCATACGTTTATACGTTTGACTTTTCTCTAAGGTCCTCTTTTTATTTGATTAAAAAAATAATACTTATGCCCCCTATATTGCCTCTGTAAATCTGCAGCAACAGTTGTAAAAATGCAAATACTGTATGATCAGGTTCAAACTGATATTTTGAGCTGTGTCCATCTATTCCTTGTAATACAATGTGTCAATAATCATAGTAAAACATATTCTTAAAATATTCAAAGCAAACAATTGTTCAACAGCAAACATTGGCATAAAGAATTAGATTTACAAACATGTGCTGCCACACACCTTCTTCTGCCAAGCTAAAGACAGATTTGAATATTGAAAGGCTACCCACAATAGCAGAAACATCAGCCACAGAACAAAAGCAGGATCGTCACGAGACCACAAATGAGTGGCTTGATGATGTAGGTAAATGGACATAATGAGACCAAAGCATTCCTCCCTTTGTTTTGTTATGGCATTAGTCCCACTGTTTTTGTGTCTCATTTTCCCTTCTGCAAAAGAACCGCTGTAGAAGACTTGAAGAATATAAAACCATACAATTCAACAAAACCCGAACTGACAGTTTACAGGTTTTTTTTCAATCGATTTGGTGCATTTTTCAGATGTAAGTGGTGTATTTTCAAAACTCTTAAGTGCAAAACTCTAAACTGATAACACTTATAATGCTGTCTTATGTTCAGAACCTTTGATTGTGCATCCATTTGTGTTGAACACATTTTTGTTTTACGTGAAATACCATGATAACATTTTGTTTAGTCACCAATACACTCACCATTTAGCCATTTTAACTAACATTTCATCCAATAGCAAAAAATGCAAGACACATTTTTCAAACGGTTGTTTTTGAAGTGTTGAATAGAAGGAATAGTGGATGGTAAATATACTTTCCCATACAGTATTCAGCTAGTACTTTAACTATTTGTTTTTTCAACCATATTGTTGTATCTAATGGTAGGATGTGAGAAATATGTCAATCTTACAGTTTCATTATCCTTATACAGTACATAAGTAGAACAAATGAGCAGAAATAGGGGAATTCTGGGGGTATTGTAAAGCAGTAGGCTACAGTAAAAACGTATTTGTGTAGCACGGTGTGTGTAGGCCATTTCTACCCCATGCAGCATTGTTGTTCAAGATCACCTTTTCTATGTGGCAACTGATACAGTATAACCTTTCTCTCTCAGCTTGACAAAATTCATCAACTTACACTATATCAATGAAATTCAGATAACGAGTAGAATATATTGTTATAGTTTTTATCAATCACTATGGCGCTTTTTACAGATGTGGTATATTTTCTAAACTCTTAAGTACACTGATAAGCCCCCTGTATTATGTTCAAAACCTTGATTATGCATTCTTTGGGGTTTCACACATTTTTCCCCCCATATAGTTAATTGAATATTGCATTTTGAAAAGCAGATACTTACAGTAGATTGAATATCTATCCAAATTGAAAGAGTGATTTAGTGCAGTGACCAAGTGACTTTGTGAATTTGTTTTTTGTGTTTAGAGTTGTGAAAATGTACCACATACTTGTGAAAATTGCACCAGTGATTGAAAAAAAAACGAACTGTGAGATACGGTAGCTGAATCTCACCTGTGCACAGAAGTCAATGAGTTTGGGGAGCTGCACACGGTTGCCCTCATCAGTCTTCAAGAAGTCCAGCAAACTGCCTAAACACGCACACACATACACACAAACAGAATTCAATGACAGAAATAGACTGACAGGAAATGTACTGTACAGTAATGTAAATGTGTACAAAATGTCAAACTGTAGTGTACATACCCTTTTCCATGTACTCTGTGATGATGTAGATGGGTTCCTCTTTAGTTACCACGGCGTTCAGACGGACCAGCTTGTCGTGCTGCAGGGCCTTCATCAGGTTGGCCTCGTCCAGGAAAGCCTCCACCGACATGGTGCCAGGCTTCATGGTCTTCACTGCCACCTTGGTGTGCTTGTTGTATGTAGCTACAGCACAAGACACAAAGACAAACCACATTAGCCATGCTCAGTTCACAGCTCGCAAAAAGCAAGATGTTTTCAGAATACATATAAACTTATTCTGATTTCCCAGTATTGGTCCAAGTATAACCTTCTCAGAATGTTTGAGTAACTCACCCATCCAGACCTCTCCGAACTGGCCAGCCCCGAGCTTCCTATCAAGTTTGAGGGACTCCCGAGGGATCTCCCAGGCATCCTTCTCCCAGGGCTTCTGGGGCTTGGGACTGAGGCAGGGGCTGGTCAAGGCCTGGCACAGACCATCTCCCTGCTCTATTGGAAGCAAACACATCCAATGAGAGTAAGACATCCACACACAAAGCTCTGAATCATACAGGACATTCACTGAATATATATTTTAACTGTACATAACACACATTAATAAACACATAGAAAGTAAACACTGCTGGAGGCCATATAGACTGTGTGCCCATATTCAGAACAGGCAGCCAGCAGAGGGGGCTGTTTACCTCTAACTGTCACCATCCCCTTTAGTAACAGTGACTGCTAGGTTGTATCCATAGAGATAGATAGAGAACTCTAGTTGGATATAACCCACTTTTGCATGGACATTGCCATAGAGTACCACAGTATGAGTCATAATACCCATAAAACCTGGCGGTCAAAAAAGGAAATGGTTAAAATCGTTTTTCTACCATAAATTTTTCCCATTGTGGATTTTAGAAACACTTAAAATAAGGGCTGTGTTTCGTGTAGGCTTACCCTGGCGTGTAGTTTTGATAACCGTCTAAATCTTCCTAAGTCAAGGTGATTTTTACCAATATATTCGCCTGTATTTACCCCCCCCCCCCCCCAAATGAAATGCTGATTAGCTGCTAATGTGGCTATCATAAAGGACTACAAATGCCATGATAATCTGGACGAGACTGCCGAATCGAGGCAAAGTTTAGAAATTTAAATTTAGAAATGAATAAATTGTCAAAATGTATTTAAATTGACAATTCTGTGAACTGTCTTGTGCAAGTTTTTTACACATTACATTTAATCAAAGGTGGCAACTAGAGATGACGTTTAGGAGCTTGCAGGGATTTGTAGTCTTACATGACGCTAATTAGCAATTTTGAATCTGAGAGAAAATAGAGTTGAATACATTGATAAAAGTCACATTGTCTGAGAGAGATTTACATGGTTATCAAAACGTCACGCCAGGGTAAGCCTACACAAACAGCCCTTATTTTTAAGTGTTTGTAAAATTCCCGTTGGGAAACATTTATGGTGGAAAAAGGATTGGAACCATTTCCCTGTTTGACAATTTCCCTGTTTGAAGGTTTTATGGGTATTATGAGCCTTATGACACCTCCACTGTTGGGCTCGATAGAGGGCTATCTATCTCTATGGGTGTATCCCTGTGTATTATGGTGGTCTGGCCATGCTGTTGGCACTCACTTTTATAGTGGCTGACCAGTTCCTGCAGAGTGGTGAAGGTGATGCGTGGAGAGATGTAGAAACCACCGTTATCCAGTGTACGAATCTTGTAATGCTTGACTGTGTCTCCTGATTGGGAATCACTGTCCCTTACGGATAAGGAGTAGCTGCCTGTAGTAGGAAGGAGAGAGGGCGTTAGCTTGCTAAATGTGTACAAGTTTGTTTGTATGTGTGTATGTATAAGAGCTTTTGAACTTGCTCACCCTTGGTTGTCTCACTGTCACGGATCATAAACGATCCCGTTTTGTTTGCTGATGCTAGCAGCTGCCTCTCTGCATCTTTCCTGCTCACTCCTTTATAGAACCACCTGGATGATGGTACATTTATATCACACACTGATTCATTTGAGCAGCTCTACTCATAAACTATTCACACAGTGCACTGATAAAAAACTTACTCTTCGGTTTCAAGTCTGTCTATGGCTACATAGTTATTGGGGATGTAGCCTTCCTTGCCTGTGCTAATTAACTGTGCTCTCCACCATTCTCCAGATCTAGAGAGAGAGAGAGTGAGAGACAGAGAGAGAGCGAGAGAGAGAGAGACAGAGACAGAGACAGAGACAGAGACAGAGACAGAGAGAGAGAGAGAGAGAGAGAGAGAGAGAGAGAGAGAGAGAGAGAGAGAGAGAGAGAGAGAGAGAGAGAGAGAGAGAGAGAGAGAGAGAGAGAGAGAGAGAGAGAGAGAGAGAGAGAGAGAGAGAGAGAGAGGTGGATATAGGTAAGCTATACACTGCTTTATATGGGTAATGATGCATCTTGTTTGTATGTAAATGTCAGATACACTCACTCCTGTAATATTTTAAGCTTGTCTCCCTTCTTGAAGTCCAGGTCTCCATCATTTACAGCCTCATAATCATACAGTGCAATGGCAATGCTCTCAGTACCTGAGGGGGCAGAGAACATAAGTGAGTGTGTGTGTGTGTGTGTGTGTGTGTGTGTGTGTGTGTGTGTGTGTGTGTGTGTGTGTGTGTGTGTGTGTGTGTGTGTGTGTGTGTGTGTGTGTGTGTGTGTGTGTGTGTGTACAGGTGTGTGTGTGTGTACAGGTGTGCGTGTGTGTGTGTGCATGCACACATATGACAAAGAAAGACTTGTGGGTGACATCGTGTGCAACTTTACATTCTTAATACAACACCAGTGCCTTGCCTGGGTCACTTCATGTCTGACTGCTTTACTGTTATAGCAGTGGAGTGATCATCTCTGCTGTCTTGTGTGATCAGGCTCTGAGTGGTCTATTTCAACCCACACACGCTCACTTCTTTCACTCTCATACAGTATGTGGTCTCATTATATGACAACAAACGGTAATCCATTTTAGACACACCGTATGTAGTGTGCTGCTCAAAACAGAGTGTGATACAGTAATAGTTCCTACATCAGACTCAAGTAAGCAATGTGAGTACTGTAACTTTTCTGTGTTATACTCACCATTAGAGGGGACTGGAGGGGCAACGGAGATGGTTCTGTTCTGTAGACAATAGACAATATGTAGACAATATGAGATTAGAGTTTTGAGGAGAACCATGAGAAATGTAGTATGGAACATAGTATATTATTGTTGTAGTATAGTATAGTTGGGAGAAAGTGACAGACAGAGAAGGGGATGTGTGGTCAATGACAGACTAAGCAAGAGTGCGATAGACTGACAGAAAATAGGAATGTAAGTAAAACAGAAATAGAGGAGAGACTTTTCAATTCAATCACTAAATGTCTGTTCCATGATCACAAACACATTTCTGTGCTTGTTTGTTGTGCTACTTCCTCTTCCTCATTCTAAATAACAGCCCTGAGTCACATCCCTGCTACTGTAGCACATAACGTTTTGATGAACCAGATTTTTCTTAGAGCTTAGCGAGAGCCTGGTTGTCCTATGGTTATTTTGCATACAACCTTCCCACAAATGTCTGGGATTGGTGCAGGATAGTTGCTTGGCTTTGGAACATTTTCACCACATTTAAGGAAATTGACAGAAAAACGCTATTTTCTTGGTATTTCATTACTTTAACAGAACATTTCCTAAACGTTCAAACATGGTTACATTTCATTTCAATTTTGGTAATATTCTAGGAACATTATCTAATCGGTTTGACATTGGGAATGTTCTCAAATAGTTCAGAGAATGTTACAAAAAATACTATTCTTCTGTGGAAATTTCAGTACTTCAGCATAACGGTTCTATTTAAAGTCATGTTATCAAATTGTTCTGAGAACGTTAAGAAAACTTTCCATAAAAAACATAAGAAATATACATTCCATTCTCAGCATCAACAAAACTCTCTGTATCCTCTATTTTGTTAAGTGTGTTCAGGTGTGTTGGCCGCGCCCACTAATTGGCCAAACCTGATCTTATTGAGTGCTTTTTCCTTTGAAACAGGGTCTGTTTGAATCGACTAAAATGAACAGCTTTGTATGCTTAAAAAAACATGGCATGCTAGCTCCACGCTGGTGGATTAATCCCATGAATAGAGAACAGAAGATTATAGGTTTGAATCTCACTGATGCCATGTCACAATAAAAATAAATGTGTTTGCATGATTAATGCCCAAGTCATTTCCATGCGTCTTATCTGCGCTTGGAGTTCAAAAAAGTTGACCCCAAATAAGCTATCAGAGTTATTAAAATAAGTTTTAAGGAAGTCATTCAAAAACCTCCAAATAACCCACACTTTTCATTCTCAGAGCGTTAATAAAGCCTCCCAGGAAGACTTTCAAGGAACCAGACTAAAACGTTCTCAGAACCTCCATGCGATCTAAATATAAACGTTCCCGGAACAGGCAAAATGTTTACTTCTGTTCTCAGAACATTTAAAAAATGTTTCGTTTTCTTGGTATTTCATTACTTTAACAGAACAGTTCCTAAAAGTTCAAACATGGTTACATTTGGCTTTTATGGCTTGGGTTTTTATTTTTTTATTTAAAAAAACAACAACCTTTATTTAACTAAGCAAGTCAGTTAAGAACAAATTCTTATTTACAATGACGGCCTACCAAAAGACAAAAGGCCTCCCGCGGGGACGGGGGCTGGAATTAAAAATAAATAAAATATATACATAGGACAAAACACACATCACGACAGGAGAGACAACACAACACTACATAAAGAGAGACCTAATACAACAACATAGCAAGGCAGCAACACATGACAACACAGCATGGTAGCAACACAACATAGCAACAACATGGTAGCAACACAACATGTTAGCAGCACAAAACATGGTACAAACTTTTGTTCCCACAACCAATGTGAAACCAAAAACATATGTTCCCACAACTTCCAAGGAACCAGATGTGATATATGGGTTTACAATTAACACACAGGAAGTAATGACCAGCCCAGACACCAAAGGAAACCGACTTACAGATCGGTATCTTGTACTTGGCAACAGAGGAGAGTCGAGCAGTAATGCAAATAAAAACAACTGGCTAGAAAAGCACTTATTTCTTTAACGCACCTCACAAATTAATTATCTCTTCCTGTCCTCCAACATAATAATACCCCCCCCCCCCCCCCCCCCCCCCCCAGGTGTTCACTCACAGCCTTGGTCCCTGTGGTGGGGTCTTTGACGTAGTGGGCTGTCTGAGTCTGGTTCGGAGAGTCATCATTGACCACACCTTTGCTGCTGGGATCCTGCTGCTCATTGGACCCCACACAGCCCATAGTGGAAGAACCTAAAAATGTGTTATTTCAAAAAATATCAGTCAGAATACAATGTCTGTTCACTACATTTGGACTGGCAACGCAAGGTGGAGAGTGTAAAAATGGCGCCATAGCAGTGCTAAGTCAATGTATTATGAAGAGTTTACTACAAGATACTGTATGGATATACTTGCCTTATGCTCTGAGGGTGACCGTTTACTGTAATATTTCCCATACAAGCCTACAGTGCTGTTACACAGCTGTTTAAAAGCTACAAAATGCTCAAAGTCATAATCACCAGAGTGACACCCAACTAGCAACACGCAGCCCTGCCCTTGGGACAGCAGGTAAAACATTTGCTAATGGTGATTGGTGGCATGAAGAGCTTTTTCTTTTCAACTTAAACCATAACATAGTAGGGCTATGTTCAGAGTCATAAGGTCTGTGTAAAATATTTACAAGAGGGAAATTAGACAGGGGTAATTCTTATGATTGAATAGAGCCTATGTCTGTATGAGAGAGAAAGGACCTGTCATTTTATTGTTCATCTGTGTTGAAATTAACAGATGAGCTGCAGTATTAAAATGAAAGGGAAAGGAAAGTGAAAGGGGCATACCTAGTCAGTTGTACAACTGAATGCCTATAACTGAAACGTGTCAGCGTGAAAGAGAGAGAAAGAGAGATGAAGGGAAGAAGTGGTGTTTATCAGTCTGAGTAATACCCTTACTCCAACCTAACAGAATAAAATGTGTAAATATTGACTTCCATTTCCATTTAAACTGTATTCCTCTTGTCACAGCAGGGTCAGTTTCTTTTTAACAGTTAAAGTTTAACTTGCAGCAAAACCATTTAAGGAAAAATGTTTATTGTGATTGAACCTTTTCCAATCTATCATATTATGCTTCTCCATGCCAGTAAGCCAGGCTACAGGTATAGGAACCCCCCCCCCCCCCCCCCTCTCTCCGGTTCTCAGGAGAAGATGCTTCTTCCAAACCATCAAGTGTTGTATCATGAAAAATTGTCTCTGGTGGTTGGCCAAACCTTTCTCATCCATTTACAAACCTCCTCAGCCTCTTATCAACCACTCACATCGTCCATTTATCTCATCAAACCATGACACACATGGCATGTACTTCCTGTACAGAGGAAGTTAACTGGAGGTGATGATCAGACCATAGACGCAGAGAACTACCCTGCTCTTAAGAAAGTGCCCCCTCATCCTTATCGTCTCCATCCATCTTTCTATCCACGTCACTTGATCCAATCAGCCCCTAATAACACCCCAACCATCCTCCTCCATCTGTCTCTGGACTCTGGCAATGTCTGTCTGTCTCTAACCCATCATATTACCCACAGATGCAAATCTAGTTAGCTGTGAGAGCCTTGCGCCATGTGTGCCTCTGGCACTAACCGCTATCATTGCATCTGCTGCAGGGCAGGCGGCGGGCGGCTGGGAGTGTACACCATGTGAAAAACATCACTGCTAAACCTCCTCTGCTAGTACTCTCACAAACTGCCATGCCATGGAACCAGGAACCATACACACACATAACATATTCAACTTATGGAAGCAAGTTTCGGGTGTGATGTGACCATTTACTGTTATTTTTTGATTTTTTACAAAATCCACAATTACTACTTTACAATCAGGGGTTAGAACCTAAATTATTTTCTGAACAGAATCCATATTTATTTTGTTCCGTTGCAGGGTTCTGAACCATTAAAAGAAAAAAGCTCACAGTTCATATAGTTCCTTTTCCTTATTTTTTTTTAAAGCCTGTGAAATCGACAGTTTTGACAAAATAGCTCATTAATTTACTCTACCAATTAGCACGGATAGAGAAGCTTGTTATGGAATGAGTAATAATTGTTTAGTTTCAAGTTATGTATGTACAGGATACAGATGTACACCGTCCAAATAAATTCTCACTTGCAGGTTCCTTCTTGATTATGCAACAACAATAAGAAATAATAAAATATTAGAATACGAACCTAAAGTAAATGGTTCAATAGAATAGAATAAACATTGTAGCATAAGTATAATACGGGAAGGCACAATTTATTGTACAATATTTACACGTGTTTTGGGGAAGAGGGATTGGGGGTCAAGTGTTTAAGCTGTGCAGTATTTAGCAATAATAAATAAGAATCTAGTGGCAGCAGTTGTGATGTGTGTGTGTGTGTGTGTGTGTGTAGCATGAATGTATATGTGTGTGTGTGTGTGTGTGTGTGCGTGAGTGAGTGAATGTGTGCTAAGGTGCAGAGAGTCAGTGCAGGTGGTAAGTCCATGTTTTTGGTCAGAGTGCTATTGCAGACTCAAGATACTACTGAAATTTCACCATTGGGGAGAGAGTGAGAGAGAGGGGTGGACATGGAAGGGGCTTGGCTTGAACCGGTTCAAACCCCTGGTTTCCATCAAAATATAGATTACAAGCCATGAAGAGGCATTGCATCTACAGTGCATTCGAAAAGTATTCAGACCCATTGACTTTTTCCACATTTTGTTACGTTACAGCCTTATTCTAAAATGTATTAAATAGTTTTCCCCCCCTCATCATTCTACACACAATACCCAATAATGACAAAGCAAAAACAGGTTTTTCGAAATGTTAGCAACTGTATTAAAAATTTTAAACTGAAATATCACATTTACATACTGTAAGTATGCAGACCCTTTACTCAGTACTTTGTTGACGCACCTTTGGCAGCGATAACAGCCTCAAGTCTTCTTGGGTATGACGCTACAAGCTTGGCACACCTGTATTTTGGGAGTTTCTCCCATTCTTCTCTGCAGATCCTCTCAAGCTCTGTCAGGTTGGATGGCGAGCATTGCTGCACAGCTATTTTCAGGTCTCTCCAGAGATGTTTGTTTGGGTTCAAGTCCGGGCTCTGGCTGGGCCACTCAAGGACATTCAGAGACTTTTTCCGAAGCCACTCATGCGTTGTCTTGGCTGTGTGCTTAGGGTCGTTGTCCTGTGGGAAGGTGAACCTTCACCCAAGTCTGAGGACCTGAGTGCTCTGGAGCAGATTTTCATCAAGGATCTCTACTTTGCCCCATTCATCTTTGCCTCGATTCTGACTAGTCTCCCAGTCCCTGCTGCTGAAAAACATCCTCACCGCATGATGCTGCCACCACCATGCATCACCGTAGGGATGGTGCCAGGTTTCCTCCAGACGTGACACTTGTCATTCAGGCCAAAGAGTTATATCTTGGTTTCATCAGACCAGAAAATCTTGTTTCTCATTGTCTGAGAGTCCTTTAGGTGCCTTTTGGCAAACTCCAAACAGGCTGTCATGTGCCTTTTATTGAGGAGTGGCTTCTGTCTGGCCACTCTACCATAAAGGCCTGACTGGTGGAGTGCTGCAAATATGGTTGTCCTTCTGAAAGGTTCTCCAATCTCCACAGAGGAACTGTAGAGATCGGTCAGAGTGATCATCAGGTTCTTGGTCACCTCCCTGACCAAGGCCCTTCTCCCCCAATTGCTCAGTTTGGCCAGGAGGTCAGCTCTATTAAGAGTCTTGGTGGTTTCAAACTTCTTCCAGAATGATGGAGGCCACTGTGCTTTTGGGGACCTTCAATGCTATAGACTGGCTATTCCCAAACTGGCTATTGCCAAACCTAAACATTGCGCGTGATTCACATTTTCAAACAGTCCATTTAGATTTTCCAACGGGGCTTTGCAGCCAAAGAGCTACTGCCTCCTTACCTGGGAAAGCACCGAACAACAGACAGAGACGTTGGACCATCGAAGAGGCGCAAATATGATGAACTACATTGATTTGGGGTTCACTTATATTGGGAGTAGTGCCTTTCCTCAGCCACAGTGTGTTATATGTGCAAAAGTACTATCTCACAACTCGATGAAACCTTCACTCTTGCGCAGACATTTAGAAATGAAACATGCCGATTTGAAAAATAAGCCACAGGAGTTTTTTGAGCGAGAATTAAGACGACTTTCGAGTAGTAAGACATGTATCAAACCAATAGGTTCCTTTAAAATAAGAAGGGTCTAGAAGCGTCTTGTATGGTGAGCTACCGAGTGGCTAGGACAGGCAAGCCCCACACTATTGTGGAGGACTTAATACTTCCTGCTGCCATGGCTGGGACAATGCTGGGGGAAAATGCAAAAAAATATATACAGACAATGCCTTCAGCAAACAACACTGTTTCACGACGCATAAGTGACATGGCAGGAGATGTTTTGAAACAATTACTGCTATGCATACAAGCTTGTGAATTATATGCGTTACAGCTGGATGAGTCAACAGACGTGGCGGGCCTGTCACAGCTCCTGGTACATGTCTGTTACGTTATGGGGGGTCAATTAAGGAAGACATCTTCTTCTGCAAACCACTGGAAACCAGGACAACAGGAGAGGATATTTTTTAAGTGCTGGACACCTTTGTGACGTCAAATGGACTTTGGTGGTCAAGATGTGTTGGTATCTGTACTGATGGCGCAAAAGCCATGGCAGGGAGACCTAGTGGAGTGGTAACGCGAGTGCAAGCTGTTGCTCCCGACGCCACTTGGGTACACTGCAGCCTCCACCGAATGCCTGACAGCTTGAAAGACGTTTTGGACAATGGTTAACTTTGTTAAAGCAAGGCCCCTGAACTCTTGTGTATTTTCTGCATTATGCAATGATATGGGCAGCGACCATGTAACGCTTTTACAACATACAGAAGTGCGCTGGTTATCAAGGGAAAAAGTATTGACACCTTTTTTTAAATTGAGAGGCGAGATTAAAGTTTTCTTTATTGACCATCATTTTCACTTGTCTGACCGCTCGCATGATGACGAGTTTCTCACACGACTGGCCTATCTGGGTGATGTTTTTTCTTGCCTGAATGATCTGAATCTAGGATTACAGGGACTATCCGCAACTATATTCAATGTGCAGGACAAAATTGAGGCTATGATTAAGAAGTTGGAGCTCTTCTCTGTCTGCATTAACAAGGACAACACACAGGTCTTTCCATCATTGTATGATTTCTTGTGTGCAAATTAACTCAAGTTTACGGACAATGTCAATTGTGACATAGCGAAGCACCAGGGTGAGCTGGGTGCGCAATTACGCAGGTACTTTCACAAAACGGATAACACAAACAACTGGATTCGTTATCCCTTTCATGCCCTGTCTCCAGTCCACTTACCAATATCTGAGCAAGAGAGCCTCATTGAAATTGCAACAAGCGGTTCTGTGAAAATTTTATTTAATCAGAAGCTACTGCCAGATTTCTGGATGGGGCTGCACTCAGAGTATCCTGCCTTGGCAAATGGCGCTATTAAGACACTGACGCCCTTTGCAACCACGTACCTATGTGGATTCTCGGCCCTCACTAGCATGAAAACTAAATACAGGCACAGACTGTGTGAGGAAAATTATTTAAGACTGAGACTCTCTCCAATATAACCCAGCATTGCAGAGTTATGTGCATCCTTTCAAGCACACACTTCTCATTAACCTGTGGTGAGTTATTCACCATTTTTGATGAACAAATAAGATGTTATATGTAAGATGGCTAAATAAAGAGCAAAAATATTTATTATTATAATATTATTATTTGTGCCCTGGTCCTATAAGAGCTCTTTGTCACTTCCCACGAGCTGGGTTGTGACAAAAACCCGCACTCATTCTTATATTGAATAAATGTATCTTATAGTGTGTCTGTGGCAGGCTTACAATGATGGCAGAAAACAACATTTGAGAGTGTGCTGACCCTGGTGCTAGAGGGGGTACGTAGCGGGAGGTTGAATGTTTGGAGGGGTACGGGACTATAGAAAGTTTGGGAACCACTGCTGTAGGCATTTTTTGGTACCCTACCCCAGATCTGTGCCTCAACACAAACCTTTGTCGGCGCTCTAAGGACAATTCCTTGGACCTCATAGCTTGGTTTTTGCTCTGACATGCACTGTGAACTGTGGGACCTTATGTAGACAGGTGTGTGCCTTTCCAAATCATGTCCAATCAATTGAATTTACCACAGGTGTACTTCAATCAACTCGTGGAAACATCTCAAGGATGATCAATGGAAACAGGATACACCTGAGCTCAATTTCACGTCTCATCGCAAAGGGTCTGAATACTTATGTAAGTAAGGTATTTCTGTTTTAAATGTTTAATACATTTGCAAAAATTTCTTAAAACCTGTTTTCGCTTTGTCATTAGGGGGTATTGTGTGTAGATTGCTGAGGATTCTTTATTTATTCAGTACATTTTAGAATAAGGCTGTAACGTAACAAAATTTGAAAAAAAGTGAAGGGATCTCAATACTTTCCTAACGACTCCTGTATAGCTTGTGAGCGACGTAGAGCAAAACAGCTTACATGTGCGTGTTCGTGAGAGTCGCAGCTTTTCATAGATAGCTGTAGCTTAAACCATTCAGACTCTACAGACATTTCGATATAAAAGACCATGCCCGGGTGGATTCGGGATCCGCCCTTGTCTCACAAACCAATAGTATAATCTAGAAGTCTGTGTCTATAGTGTCTATAATACTGTAATAAACTCACATAGTTGCTGTCGCAAACTCCAAACACCACACAGTTGCTTACTAGTTGTATATTAATTTCCCAATGAGCAAACAATTTCTGTACTTACAGCATTCATATACTTTCATTTTATCAGCTTTTTGCTTTGGCAGACCTTATTTTTGAATTGACATTTGTCAATAAAACTCATGAATGCAACTGCAAATTGTTTTGTGTTCTCCTTGTAGCCCAATGTTGTGTTGAAAATAAAATGGTAAAACACTTCATTGTGAGGCTAAATATAAGGGCTGGACATGCAGGTAAATGAAAGTTAGATAAATGAAAAAACGATTTCTGATGGAATCTCGTGACTGATACGGTTAACTTCGAATGTGAAGCTTAGAGAAATGGAATGATGCTGAGCAGGAGGCAACCCAGGGTGTTAAAAACACTTCGAAATGTAACATTTGGAGCAACTTCGAAATTTGACGTTTGGAGAAACATGGATAAATGTCAGAATTTGAAGTCAAATTGGCAAAACCGTGAGATGTTTTTGAGTTTACATATATATGTAAAGCATTAGCATACACTTCTGCAATACCTAGGCCTACATTAGCCTATAACACAGTAATAACCCTTTAATGAATGACCCACATGGGAAATGCTTTAATAAGACAACATCCATCTGTTCGTCATCTGCTTTTATTCTTTAAGAAATGCTTATTGCCTATGGTATGAATATCAGTGAGTATACATGTTCCCCTTGTAGTATAGGTATAGGTTAGCCGTCTAGAATAACAAATTAGAGGGAGTTACCTCGTTCCAACCAGCTGTATATTCCACGTATGTTCTGCTATTTGGTCCTCAACGCTGAATTATTTGTATTCTTTAGAAAGCGCTCCTTTTTCTTTTATGTCGGCTCTTCCATCCCGGGATTATAGTTCAGATAGATAGAGCTGAAGGGTGCGTTCTCGTTGTATACGAGGAAGTTAGTACCTCACATCTAACTGCGCACGACGAACTTTCTCTCTGTCTCTGTCACATCTATCATAATCTCGCCCACCAGCCGGGTCTCTCTCTGTCTATGTGTTGGTCTATGGGTCATTAATTCGAGCCTGGGGACGAGGTTACATCAATCATGACACTGCTATCTTTGCGGGCTGGATGTGTTTTTACACTCTTCCGGAAAGTAGCCTACTAAACCTAGACATGGTCTGAGTATGAACACTTAAAAATACACATAAAATACAAATAAGAAAAATAAGAAAAAACACATTATATTTCTTGAAAACAAATTCAAATTCAAATATACTATAGTTAGCCTAACTCTTTTGTGGTCTTAAAAATATTATTAAAGTGCCTCTAAACTTCTACAGTTTGTTTGGCCACCTGCCGGAAGAGATTATCTTTGTTGAATATCTAAATTGCACATAGCTGCTGTATGAATTTTCAACAGCCCTCCTCTTTGAAATCATACCACATCTAACAAAAACGTACAAATGCAATATGTTGTAATGGGATCACGAATGGCATGGGGACAAATTAGCCCGAGCAGAATACTCCGCTGGAGTCACAGACAACATCCCACAGTCACTGAGGGCATGGAGGCATGGGCGGATCGGGGCATGCAAGGACATCAAACAAATAATCTGGCTCTTTAACTAATCCTTAATCAAATGTCAGGATTAAACACAAATTTCTTCTGAGCCACGGCTTGAAAGAGATACTCAGAAGTAGGGTCTTAGATTAAATGCGGAAGACACATTTCAGTTGAAGGCATTCAGTTATACAACTGACTAGGTATCCCCCTTTTTCTTTTAGATGGGGCCAGTGGTGTAGTGGAGGGTATACGCAGGTACACACTTTATACCCACTTATTTTTCAGTGGGCATTGAATATACTCACGTCTTAAACCCCACCATGCGCATCAAAGTCGTGTAGTGGAGGTATACAGCATATACACCATTATTAATAAGGCATTTGGAACAGATAAGAATGTATAACTTAACATTTTGATAAACAATTATTTATTCAAGTTTTAGGGCAGCAATGTGCTCGTGGTGGTACGTGCGAATGTTCCAAAATACAATTTGCAGGAATACACCGTTCTAAAATGCGCACCTCACACGCGAGCGGTTTCGTAGACAAAGATGGAAATATCCAGGGTTGGCCCGGACATTAGGCAGGATTAGGCAAATTGACTAGGGCCGCATTTCCAAGCGTAACTGACCAAGATGCACCTCCAACAACACATAAAACCTCACAGAATTCTGCCTGAAACAATGACAATATCTCTCAACCAGTGGCATATGGGCTTTTTAGGTGAGCGCTCAAAGGCAGGGGTGCAAAATATTTTGCTTGTCCATTCCCAGCACAGTTCTCCAGACAACTGGAGAGACTCATCACTGCGGCGCTCCACCAATATTCCATCAAAAAATATTATAACATAAATCATGTAGCAGATATACCCTATGCTAGAAGTATATGGTATTTTCTGTAGCCTACAGGCTGGAGATAAAATGAATGACAATGTAATCAGGACACTTTTTACATCATGCACGTTTCTCCAATCAAATAGCCTAAACTCAATGGCGCCCAATCAAATATAAAATGCTCTGACATCTTAATTAACATAATGTCCTAAAAACAGCACAGGTCAAAGTAAAATTGACAATATCGAATGGAGGCTTCTCACAACTGCTGTCCATGAGTTTTACCCCTTGTGCTAAACTGTCAAGATCAGTGGTTTCAAGAGTGTATCAGTCTATTTTTTGACGAGCTGGTCATAACGAAATAAAAAATACTTCTGCATTTCCCACTGTGTTAACACATTGATTCCCATTGCAAATAGGCTCAGGATAACTCCTCATAACGTTGGGTAGCTGATATTCAGAGCTTAAATAGACAAATTGATTAGTCACAGCAATCAGGACTAATAAAGCCAATGCAACGGCCTGTTTTACACAACTAGCTCTCACAGTCTCAGGTCCGAATTAAACATTAAACCATGTATCTCAAACGTCACATTGTGATGTGTTTAAGGTTACATTTAGGCATTAACTCAGAATTCTTAAGGTTCGGGATAAGTTTAGTCGTTAACTCTGAAATGTTAAGGTTAAGTATTAACTCCGAATGGTTTAGGTAAGGGTTAAGGTTTGGCATAGGTTTAAAACAAAAATCTAAAAACAACTTTCAATGGTTGGATTAGAATTTGCAACCTTTGGAATCCGAGGCAGATGCTTAGGCATAGACGTCTTTGTTTGGTTCAGATTTGGTTCAGTCTGGACTGGCCTTGATTTGGTCCAAAAACAGACATCTATAAAAAACGTATTTTCAACTTTTATTCAGAGCCCGAAAATTAACCTGATTTCAACATCTGGAAAAAAAGGTATTTTAGATCATTTTCAACGTTTTTTTGCCTACTTGGATTTTTCTAGATTTACTGGCAGAATTATGTTATGATTATCTGCATCAATCCAGTGGCCATTTGTTTTGCAAACTACATATCATGTGCTACACAAACACTGCTAACCAAACAGTACCTGTGCACTTAAATTAAATAGTAACTACACTCAAAAATCGACATTTCTTAGATTACTTACAAACATCAAAGTGGTTAATGCCTACTTCTAAATTAAATGATGTGAGTTAATATATACACAATAAAACATTTAAATATCACATTTGCATAAGTATTCAGACATTTTACTCAGTACTTTGTTGAAACACCTTTGGCAGCGGTTAGAGCTTCGAGTCTTCTTGGGTATGACGCAACACATTTGGCACACCTGTATTTGGGGAGTTTCTCCCATTCTTCTCTGCAAATCCTCTCAAGCACTGTCAGGTTGGATGGGGAGCATCGCTGCACAGCTATTTTTATTTTCAGGTCTCTCTCTCTCTCAGAGAGATGTTCGACCGTGTTCAAGTCTGGGCTCTGGCTGGGCCACTCAAGGACATTCAGAGACTTGTCCCGAAGTCACTCCTGCTTTGTCTTGGCTGTGTGCTTAGGGTCGTTGTCCTGTTGGAAGGTGAACCTTCGCCCCAGTCTGAGGTCCTGAGTGCTCTGGAGCAGGATGTCATCAAGGATCTCTCTGTACTTTGCTCCATTAATCTTTCTCTCGATCCTGAATAGTCTCAAAGTCCCTGCCACTGAAAACATCCTCACAGCATGATGCTGTCACCACCACGCTTCACTGTAGGGATGTTGCCAGGTTTCCTCAAGACATGACGCTTGGCATTCAGGCCAAAGAGTTCAATCTTGGTTTCATCAGACCAGAGAATCTTGTTTCTCATGGTCTGAGAGTCCTTTATTTGCTATTTGGCAAACTCCAAGTGGAGTGTCACTTTTACTAAGGAGCGGCTTCCGTCTGGCCACTCTACCATAAAGGCCTGATTGGTGGAGGTTATTATTTATTTTATTTCACCTTTATTTATCCAGGTAGGCCAGTTGAGAACAAGTTCTCATTTACATCTGCGACCTGGCCAAGATAAAGCAAAGCAGTGCGACAAAAACAATAACACAGAGTTACACATAAACAATCGTACAGTCAATAACACAATAGAAAAATCTATGTACAGTGTGTGAAAATGTAGAAGAGTAGGGAGGTAAGGCAATAAATAGGCCATAGAGGTGAAATAATTACAATTTAGCATTAACACTGGAGTGATAGATGTGCAGATGATGATGTGCAAGTAGAGATACTGAGGTGCAAAAGAGCAAGAAGATAAATACCAATATGGGGATGAGGTAGTTGGGTGTGCTATTTACAGATTGGCTGTGTACAGGTTCAGTGATTGGTAAGCTGCTCTGACAGCTGATGCTTAAAGTTAGATAGGGAGATATAAGACTCCAGCTTCAGTGATTTTTGCAATTCGTTCCAGTCATTGGCAGCATAGAACTGGAAGGCAAGGTGGCAAAAGGAAGTGTTGGCTTTGGGGATGACCAGTGAAATATACCTGCTGGAGCCCGTGCTATGGGTGGGTGTTGCTTTGGTGACCAGTGAGCTAAGGTGGGGCTTTACCTAGCAAAGACTTATAGATTACCTGGAGCCAGTGGGTTTTCCGACGAATATGTAGCGAGGGCCAGCCAACAAGAGCATACAGGTTGCAGTGGTGGGTAGTATGTGGGGCTTTGGTGACAAAACGGATGGCACTGTGATAGACTACATCCAGTTTGTTGAGTAGAGTGTTGGAGGCTATTTTGTAAATGACATCGCCGAAGTCAAGGATCGGTTGGATAGTCAGTTTTACGAGGGTATGTTTGGCAGCATGAGTGAAGGAGGCTTTGTTGCGAAATAGGAAGCCAATTCTATATTTCATTTTGGATTGGAGATGCTTAGTGTGAGTCTGGAAGGAGAGTTTACAGTCTAACCAGACACCTAGGTATTTGTATTTGTACACATATTCTAAGTCAGAACCGTCCAGAGTAGTGATGCTAGTTGGGCGGGCAGGTGCCGGCAACAATCGGTTGAAGAGCATGCATTTAGTTTTACTGGCATTTAAAAGCCGTTGGAGGCCACGGAATGAGTGTTGTATGGCATTGAAGCTCATCTGGAGGTTAGTTAACACAGTGTCCAAAGAAGGGCCAGATATATACAGAATGGTGTCGTCTGCGTAGAGGTGGATCAGAGAATTACTAGCAGCAAGAGCGACATCATTGAAGAAAAGAGTTGGCACGAGAATTGAACCCTATGGCACCCCCATAGAGACTGCCAGAGGTGCGGACAACAGGCCCTCCGATTTGACACACTGAACTCTATCTGAGAAGTAGTTGGTGAACCAGGCGAGGCAGTCATTTGAAAAACCAATGCTATTGAGTCTGCTGATAAGAATGCGGTGATTGACAGAGTCGAAAGCCTTGGCCAGGTCGATGAAGATGGCTGCACAGTACTGTCTTTTATCGATGATTATGATATCATTTTGGACCTTGAGCGTGGCTGAGGTGCATACATGACCAGCTCTGAAACCAAATTGCATAGTGGAGAAGTTACGGTGGGATTCGAAATGGTAGGTGATCTGTTTGTTAACTTGGCTTTCAAAGATTAGAGAAAGGCAGGGCAGGATGGATATAGGTCTATAACAGTTTGGGTCTAGAGTGTCTCCCCCTTTGAAGAGGGGGATGATCACGGCAGCTTTCCAATCTTTGGGGATCTCAGACGATACAACAGAGAGGTTGAACAGGCTAGTAATTGGGGTTGCAACAATTTTGGTGGATAATTTTAGAAAGAGAGGGTCCAGATTGTCTAGCCCAGCTGATTTGTAGGGATTCAGATTTTGCAGCTCTTCCAGTACATCAGCTGTCTGTATTTGGGTGAAGGAGAAGCAAGGGGGGGGTGGGGGCTTGGGCAAGTTGCTGCAAGGGGTGCCGAGCTGTTGGCCGGGGTAGGGGTAGCCAGGTGGAAAGCATGGCCAACCGCAAAAAATGCTTATTGAAATGATTGACTATCATAGATTTATCGATGGTGACAGTGTTTCCTTGCCTCAGTGCATTGGGCAGTGGTGGTGTTCTTTTTCTCCATAGACTTTACTGTGTCCCAAAAGTTTTGGGAATTAGTGCTACAGGTTGCAAATTTCTGTTTGAAAAAACTAGCCTTTGCTTTCCTAACTGACTGTGTATATTGGTTCCTGACGGTGTAAGGCTCCGAGGCACCTGCCCAGAGGTAAGCTACACCCCTTACCCGTTCCACAGCATCCTTGGTCGCACCTGTCGATGGATTTTCTGACTGATCTTCCACTCTCACAGGGTAACACCGCGATCCTGGTCGTTGTTGATTGTTTCTCTAAGTCCTGTCGTCTCCTCCCTCTGCCCGGTCTCCCTACGGCCCTACAGACTGCGGAGGCTTTGTTTACACACGTCTTCCGGCACTACGGGGTGCCTGAGGATATAATGTCTGATCGGGGTCCCCAGTTCACGTCTAGGGTCTGGAAGGCGTTCATGGAACATCTGGGGGTCTCGATCAGCCTTACTTCAGGGTTTCACCCCGAGAGTAATGGGCAGGTGGAGAGAGTGAACCAGGTTGTGGGCAGGTTTCTGCGGTCCTATTGCCAGGACCGGCCGGGGGAGTGGGCGGCGTTCGTGCCCTGGGCCGAGATGGCACAGAACTCGCTTCGCCACTCCTCCGCTAACCTCTCTCCCTTCCAGTGCGTACTGGGGTACCAGCCGGTTCTGGCGCCTTGGCATCAGAGTCAGACCGAGGTTCCTGCGGAGGACGACTGGTTCAGGCACGCGGAGGAGACACGGTCTCCCGGTGTTCGCACCGGGAGACCGGATCTGGCTTTTGACCCGAACCCTGTCCCTCCGCCTGTCCTGCCGAAAGCTGGGTCCGCGGTTTGTGGGGCCATTTAAAGTCCTGAGGAGAGTGAACGAGGTTTGTTATAGGTTACAGCTTCCGCCCGATTACCGTATTAACCCCTCGTTCCATGTGTCTCTCCTCAGGCCGGTGGTGGCTGGCCCGCTCCAGGAGTCTGAGGTGCGGGAGGTTCCTCCGCCCCCTCTGGACATCGAGGCGGCCCCGGCGTACTCCATTCGCTCCATACTGGATTCGAGGCGTCGGGCGAGGGGCCTTCAGTATCTCGTGGAGTGGGAGGGGTACGGCCCGGAGGAGAGGTGCTGGGTTCCGGTCGAGGATGTGTTGGACAGTTCAATGCTGCAGGAGTTCCACCGTCTTCGTCCGGACCGCCCTGCGGGTCGTCCCCGAGGCGTCAAGGGGGGGGGGGGGTACTGCCACGACTTCCGCCAGAGTTGGTCCCTCTCCTTGTTTGGGCGGCGTTCAGTGGTCGACATCGCCGACCTTCTAGGCATCGCCGATCCCCTTTTCATTTTCCATTGGTTTTGTCTTGTCTTCATCACACCTGGTTCCAATTCCATCATGTTGTGTATTTACCCTCTGTTCCCCCTCATGTCCTTGTCCGTAATTGTTTTCTTGTAGTGCTTGTGCACGGTATGCTGGTGATTACTGGGTTTTGTTTGACCCATTTCATGTATTGTTCTGTTGACGGTGGTTTATGTTTATTAAACGACACCGTTGTAAATCAGTTTTCGCTCTCCTGCGCCTGACTTCTCTGCCGCCAGTACGCACCGCATTACAGGGTGGCTACTTTGAGGAATATAAAATATAAAATATATTTGGAATTATTTAACACTTCTTTGGTTACTACATGATTCCATATGTGTTAATTAATAGTTTAGATGTCTTCACTATTATTCTACAATATAGTAAATGAGTAGGTGTGTCCAAACATTTGACTAGTACTGTATATATAGACTTTATATATACTGTACATACAAAATTATTAGAAAGTATTAATGTTACTGTCTCCACTACAACAAAACAATACTTAAATACATGTAATTCTGTCCTTGAAATATTTGATTGAAATACTGTAGAATTCCATTCATTCTAATGGAGGACTGTTTCTTCTGAGGAGTGCCAAAATGTGACTAGTTTCAGGAAAATAGGCGCATGTCACACATCACTACTTCACAGGAGAGGCATTTGAACGTAAACATGTATTTTTGATCAAATTGATTTTTTGGGGGGGCAGAACTGCCTTCTGGAACATGTGAACTTGCAGGTTCCTTAATAGCAAACTTGTACGCCATCTGTAAATATGAATACATTTGTTAAATTACAAACCTAGTTGGTTTAGCCACGGAAAACGTCAGGAACCTTCCCGCTAGCCATGATTGGCTGAGATAATGGAGGGCCTGGACATGTCGAGAGATGAGTTTGGATTGGTCTGCCATGTATCCTGCTTTTGTTTAGAAGTATGTGAAGGTAATCCTTTCTAACGTGTTTTAAAAAAAACATATCACGAAGAACTGCAACGGGTTAACCGAGTTTTGAAATCAGTGGAAGCAGAGTATGATAGCTAAGGAGATGGAGAACATTCTGGCGTTTGAATTGCAAATATGCGGAGGGAGTCGAAAAGAGAATACCTTTCTCCAGATTACATCTTCAAACTAAGGGCAACCATGGCATCCGTGACAGAGGGGGAGAAGCGTTCATCCATGATGTATACGGGTAAGAGAGTCTAGCTAACTACATTTTCAGATATGATATGTTTCTAATTTAGTCAGAAAGTTGTTTTCATTGCATGTTAAAGTGTACTCTTAGCTACCTGTATGATCTGTGTAGTAATATTATATCTTAAATTATTCTCTGGTAGAATGCCCTGCTTTTATTTCATCACACTCACAACAGTAAACTATTTTCTGTAATTAACTAGCCATTAACTTGTAAATAATGACCTTCTGAGGTTATTTTCCTGTAATAATGAATAACAATTAGCTATGATATGGTCATTATTTGAACTGGCCTGCCAAACATCTTGAAGAACGATCTGGCCTTAATGGCCATGTAATCTTATAATATCCATTCAGCACAGCCAGAAGAGGACTGGTCACCACTCAGAGCCTGGTTCCTCTCTAGGTTTCTTCCTAGGTTCCTGCCTTTCTAGGGAGTTTTTTCCTAACCACAGTGCTTCTACATTTGCATTGCTTGCTGTTTGGGGTTTTGAGCTGGGTTTCTGTATAAGCCCTTTCTGACATCTGCTGATGTAAAAAGGTCTTTATTAATACATTTGATTGATTGATTGATTCTGCGTGGGTGATGAATCTCATCAGTGTTTAAGGTATTCCTTACTAATCTGACAAAGACCACAAAGACCTACAGTACCATTAACGTTTCTCTCTTCTTCCCTCTCTTTCTCTCTACAGGTTTTCCTCTTCTTTATCTCCTTTACCCCCCCCCTTCTTGTACAGACACAATTTGCACCGTCAACATTCCTGCTAGGATATGAGGGTGGTAATGCAGAGATTTGCAACAGCTCGGTAATGTCTGATCGATATTAACACAATGACTCTTTTCTTCCAGGACAGAAGCTGCCAGCGTGGGCCCTCCATATGCAAACCAGACAGGAGAATGAGGAACTTCACCAATGTGATACAGAGATAGCTATAAAATGACTCATGCAATTATGTGTGTTGTTGTCTGTATACAAATCTTACTGTGACTGTGCCAATAATACCTACACTATTTATTATATTTGACGTGATTGACGCGAGATGTTCAATTTGAACAGATATCTAAAATGTTAGAAAATTTGAAATATTTCCACCATATGAAACTATCATATATTGATTTGAAAAAGACCTAGTGATAGGTGATGGAAAAGCCAGAAAGCCCACATCTCTGTGTTCACTGTGGTGTTGACTTCCTGTGACTGGGTTGGGGTGTTGGCTTCCCGGATGATCACAGCATCATAGGAGGGATTTCCACACTGTTGGTCTGGTCATGACTACATGGTCACTTTGCATAACATCCTGGACCAAAGACATGTTTCCAGACAGTTTTATAATCCAAATAACCATGTTTTATTTTTCATCACATTGTTAAGGTATACTGCATATTCAGACTGCTTTTTTTTATTACAGATTCAATATTGATTTTATAGCTAGTACACAACAGTGTCTCTAAGAGTTTGAAGATTATTTACCTTCATTGGAAAAACAAAGGTGAACCATAGCATAAGTGTATAATATCCCAATGTCACATATTGAGAACAGATTTTTATGCGGAGTAAACATGGTAGAGCAGTGTCTCTCAGAGCTTTCTCCAACGCTGAGTGCACTAAGTTCACATAGTTGCCTACTGACAATGAACATCGTGGACTCTAATGAGATTAGTAAAAAAGCAGAGATCAACGAGAGTCCATAATGGCTTCAGAACAGTCGTGTTGTCCCCCCCTCCACACTCTTACCCCCCACATCACATCACCCCACCACATTAACACAAACTTTTTTGGCAGCTGCAAGTGGAAAGTTAAGAGTTGCAAGATATGTGCTTTCTGAAAAACAAAAAGAGGAAGAAGAACGTTTGGGGACGGGGTTGAGAACAATTTGTGACAAAAATAGCCAGGCGGAGTTGACAGTTCTGCCACGAAGTAGAAATGTATGAATATGTATGAGAGAACAAGATTAGTGTGAGAGAGAAGTAGAGATAGGTGTTACAGAGAGAGAGAGAGCGAGAGATAAAGTAGGTGCTCTAGTACAGTGTCAACTGCCCCTGTTTGGCCTTCTGAGACAACAGCAATGCTGGGAAGTCAGCGTGAAATACATTCTTTATCAGTTGGAGGATAATTGAATATTAATCACAAGGTTATTATCTAGCTAGTCATTATCAAGGTTATTCCATTGAAATGCATAACGCCCACTAGCAAGAAGCCTCTACTGAAAGGACAACAGTCAGATGGAAGAAGTTCTGTTCAAGTCTTTGACACTGTCTGTCCCTCTGCTCCAGTTCCAGCGAGGCAGACATCTTCATTGCACTGAGGGCTGGTGAGGAGGGTGGAATACAGCCGATAGAGGTCCTCCTGGGGACCACAATGCCTTGATCCTTTTTTACATCGAACGTCACATGGCTGAGGGAAGAGGAACAACAAAAAGAGGTTGAGGTCTAAGTGTAGTTCTTCTTTTACTCTCTTAATAAATGTCATTCAACCCGTGTTTCAGCAACACAGAGCTACAGGCCAAGGGCTTTATATGAAGACAATATTTTGATGCACAGTTGGTCTCACTACCCCCACCCTCTCTTTTACTCTATTCTTAGGTGAGGGACATTTCCTGTGAAAATAACACATTCTACTGACAATTATGTGTTTGCATCTCGTTGTGACATTCTGGCAACTTCTCAGACATTCAGTAAGCACAGTATAGTGCGTGTGAGCTACAGACCTGTGTGATTTTATCCTTGACCGGTCATCTGTGTCACTTCGGTGGGCTCTTGCCCAGTTACTGTACTGAGAAGGTTGATCCTCTTTTCCTTCTGATGAGGAACTAGAGGAGAACAAGAGAAAAGAAACCCACAGCTTGATACAAGACACACATTTGACTTCATGTGTGATCTTTCTATCTATTTCTCTTTCACTTTCTCTCTCGCTCTCTCTCCCTCTTTCTCTTCCCCTTCTCCCCCCTCTCTCTATCCATCCTTACCCTCTGTGTCTGTGTCCAGCCTAGTCCACTTCCTCTTGGAACTCTGGCTGCTCTCTGACCCAGACAGACTGCTCTCCACTTCCAGGTCGTCTGAGTTGCTCCCTGCAGCAGTGCCTTGGGCTGACTGTAAATGTCAAACAATGACAAGACACTAACTGTCAATAACCTCAAATCAGTTTCAGTTTACAGACTGTGGACATATAGGGAGAGTAGACACTTGCCTTGCCGTTGGAGTAAAGATTATTCTGTAATCCATAATTCAGAGCCTCAAGGAGCACCACTGTAATTACAGAGAAACATATCAAACAAAAAAATTGTTTCTCCCAGTCTTCACCCTGGTACACACCCAAACTACGTACCACGAAGGCTGCCGGCCACCAGCTGGAATGGCTGGATAAGAAAACAGGGCTCACAGTACATGCATATAAGGAACATGTCTCAAACTACAAAGATGCTCTCCACAAGACCAAGTCTACCCACTACTCAAACATAATCAGTAAAGGTCATAATAACCTGAGAGTTTTCTTCTCCACAATCAAAAAGCTACAGTACTACAGCCACAGAATGACTCCCCCCTCAATGCTTCAGCTGACCTCTGTCATCAGTAGCTGGACATCTTCCAAAACAAAATAGACACTGAAATAGATACAGCTCAAACAAAGTCCACTGAGTGAGCTCCCTCCATAGCCTCGACTCAGCAACCATTTCCTCCCTCTCCGCCTTCTCCCCTCTTGATGCTGAGTTCATCTGTGGTCTAGTCAGCAAATCCAAAGCTTCAACCTGCTCACTTGATCCTATGCCCACTTCCCTAGTCAAGACATGTCTTCCTGCAATCTCTCCCCTCACGGTTGTTAATGTGTCCTTCTGTTTTGACACTGTTCCTCCTGATCTCAAACTGGCTGCTGTCCCACCCATTGTGAAAAAACAAGGACTTGACCCAGCTAACCTCAACAACTACAAGCTAATATCCAACATTCCCTTCATGGCCAATGTACCTTCCCAACTCCATTAGCACATGGCTTCCAATAACCTCTTTGAGCCTCTTCAATCAGGGTTTAGGGCCAATCACAGCATGGAAACGGCTCTGGTTCAAGTGGTAAACGATCTCTACTACTAGTAGATTACTCTGGCTGACTCTAGCAATCTAAACCTCCTCATCCTACTGAACTTATCGGCTGCCTTTGACACAGTTTTCCATTCCATCCTCCTTGAAAGAATGGAGAGGCCTCGGGTAATTATCGGAACAGCTCTAGCCTAGTTCAGGTCCTACCTGTTGGACAGGCAGCAGTTAGTGACCCTGGGACACTTCAAATCCGCCCATTATGCTGTCCGCCAGGGAGTCCCCCAAGGCTCAGACCTAGGGCCTCTCCTTTTCATCATGTACATCCTACCCCTCGGCCAAATCATCCATCAATACGGTCTGCAATCCCACTGTTACGCTGATGACATGCAAATCTATGTTCACTCCAAACCCACCTCTGACCTCCCCCATCATCACTCAAGAAATAAAATCATGGATGAGTTCAAACTTCCTGAAGCTCAACAGCGATAAGACAGATGCCATGTTGGTGGACCCCAGATTTCTCCTGAAGAAGGTGGAGGAGTTCGAGCTTAACATCGACATCTGCTCTATCCGTCCTGCCTCCTAGGTGAAGAATCTGGGGATCATTCTCGATTCTTCACCCTCCTTTGATGCCCACATTAAAAACTCACAAAATCTGCCTTCCACCATCTCAAGAACATTGCCAGACTCCTTCCCTCCCTTGGAAACTCAATTGCTGAAACCATTATACAGGTGTAGGATGTTAATTTGATCACCCTGTTGTAGGATAACTTTTAGTGTATTTGAGGTTTTAAAAAGCTTTTGCATTATGTAATTTCCACTCCGAAATGTCAGGGTTGATTTTCCCTTACAAAAAATTTAACAACCCCTACAGAAAGAGCCATTAATTATAATCCACATAATAATTCACACTTCCTGTTGCTGCAGGATTATTGCCCTGCTGTAGCAAACTGGCTCGAATTAAGATCCTACATCTGTACATGCCTATTTTACCTCACACCTGGACTGTTGCAATGCTCTCCTGTATGGACTCCATACCATCTCCCTCAAAAAACTTCAGTACATCCAGAACTCAGCCGAGAGATTCCTCACCTGCACCCAGGGGCAGACTGGGCAGACGTGGCAATTGCCTCAGGCCTTACATCATTAAATAATTTCTCCTTTTGAGCCCCCCTCCCCCACCCCCCCATGCGCCGCTCGAGGTCCTCATATCAATATTCATATAATCTCATAATAGTAGAAACAAGTATCATTAATCACCTACGGACTGGTTCATAATAATGGACTATTCCACCCTGACTGGTTCATAATAATGGACTATTCCACCCTGACTGGTTCATAATAATGGACTATTCCACCCTGACTGGTTCATAATAATGGACTATTCCACCCTGACTGGTTCATAATAATGGACTATTCCACCCTGACTGGTGCATAGTAATGTACTGTTCCACCCTGACTGGTTCATAATAATGGACTATTCCACCCTGACTAGTTCATAATAATGGGCTATTCCACCCACGGACTGGTTCATAATAATGGACTATTCCACCCTGACTGGTGCATAGTAATGTACTGTTCCACCCTGACTGGTTCATAATAATGGACTATTCCACCCTGACTGGTGCATAGTAATGTACTGTTCCACCCTGACTGGTTCATAATAATGGACTATTCCACCCTGACTAGTTCATAATAATGGGCTATTCCACCCACGGACTGGTTCATAATAATGGACTTTTCCAACCTGAGTTCCCACACGTTGTTTCACATGATATGATTGCAAACGTGACTTTCCTTGAAATTAAGTTGCGGCAATGAGGTGGTTCCAGAATGAGGCAGAGAAAAGAAAAATAAAGTAATAAGATTTCATTTCAACAGTGTTAATAGTGTTTTTTAGAAATTCAAGGGTTTGACAATTCAAGGAGTTGGTCTGATGGTGCAGTCTGATGTCATCGGCCTCCCCCTTGATTGCGGCAACAATACAGAAGCAAGTGAGGACAAAATAGGAACTTTTTTGGGAGCCATGCTACTTTTTGTAATAGACATGTTTATATTTAATATTTTATTATTTCCTTGTGTATCTTGAAAGGTCCAAATAAAATTTATTATTATTTTTATATGTACTTGTACTTCTACACATACACATTCAGCCTTGTCGCAGTGTTCTGTACCTGGACGCATTGAGATGGTCAGAACAGGGCCTTTCCTGTCCTCAGAGTCCCTTCCTGTTCTTTTATCTGCTTTCCCGTCAGCTTCCTCCATCTCTGATTGCCCTCCCTCCTGTGGATGGGGTTAGACATATCACATTACTAAATCACACACGTGTGTGTCAGTGGGGGGTCCTCAGAGGAGGAAGGGGAGGACCATCCTCCTCAGTGAATTTCAAAAAAATGTAAATGGAAAAATATTGAAAAAGTCATCCTTTTTAGATAAAACTATACTAACTATACTATACTAACTATTCACACATCACCAAATAATTTATTAAAACACACTGTTTTAAAATGAAGGTCGACAGTAGCATCAACAGCACTCTGTTGGGTAGCACCATGGTGTAGCCGGAGGACAGCTAGCTTCCATCCTCCTTTTGGTGCATTGACTTCAATACAAAACCTAGAAGGCTCATGCTTCTCATCCCCTTCCATAGACTTCCATAGTAATTATTACAACTTCTGGAAGACATCCTCCAACCTATCAGAGCTCATGCAGCATGAACTGACATGTTGTCCACCCAATCAAAGGATCAGAGAATTAGTCTAGTACTGAAAGCATAAGCTACAGCTAGCTAGCACTGCAGTGCATAAAATGTGGTGCGTAATTGACTCAGTTTCACTTACTTAGCTAGCAAATGCAGCTGGCTAGTTTAGTTACTGTAACACCCGGCTCAAACAGAGGGATGCTATGTTAGCTAGCTGGCTATGACTTTCCAACACTGGAACTCTTCCAAGTCAAATTAAGCTTTTGGTTTAATAATTTATTTCCACCGGGGTTAGCCGGTGTAACTGCTTACTGCCTATATACACTGTAACGTTACTGCATGATTGTAGCGGGTTTACTAACACATTAGTTCTATTTGCTATGTTGACTAGGACGTTACTTTAGCTAATATGGGGACAACGATGTAGGCTGTGTGTAGCGGTTATGACATGATTTGGCTTGGAAAGTTTTTTGGGTCTGGTGACATACATCTGATGTGTTGTTCATTGAAGTCCACAAACAAAGGGAAAAGGTGAGAGGAGGAGAGCGCATAGAGGCGAGAAGGAATACAATGTGGCTGCTATGAAAGTGAACTGTGTTTATGTGTGATCAGGGATGTATTCATTCCGCCGATTCTGTTGAAAAACGTTTCTTAAACGGAAGCAAACGAAACGGGGATAAAAATACCTGCATTTGTCCAATAAAAACTTGCATTTGTCCAATAAAAATGTGCGTTTGCAACTGTTGGACTAATGATTACACCCTAAATAAGCTAGATGTAGGCAAGAGTGTGCAAGGCGGTATTGAATGAGTCACTGTCTGTCCATGTGTCACTGTCTGTCATCTCAAATTTTTCTCTCGACATGTGTGCACCTACGTTGTAAACTTTCATTCATAGGCTAGGTTGTAGCAACCTCATGATGGGTATAGGGTGAATTCAAGTATCATGTAGTAGCCTAAACCTATCAATGTTACATTGAAATGGGTGAATGGAGTGTGAATGACAGTCATCCAACATGCTGTAATAGATAGGAATAATGCCATGGTCATGAAAAAAACCACTGGTGTGTGTTGCTTGTCTATTTCACACGTTCATTGACAGGAATGCTTCCGTAAAGTACCTTGAGGTTGTGATCACTGGGGCTTTGCCTCTGTTGGCTGGAGAGAGGTGTAGAAGAGGAGGATGAGGGAGGAGCAGGTGGAAAAGAAGAGGAAGAGGGAGGACTGTCCTGAATCTGTGGGGAGGAGTCTGTCCTCGTGGCCCTGTTAGATGTCTCTCCCTCTATGTACACATCCTGCAGTGTGGGGCTGGGCTTGCTGTCCTGTGGTGACTTACTGCTTTTGAACCTCCCAGGACCAGACAGGTCCAGAGGAGAGTCAGCCCCTTTCAGTCCCTCCCCAAACACCCTTTCTGGCTGCACCACCACATCCCGACATGGGTTCTGCACCCCCCGTCTGTCCTGGTCCTGGACCCGTGTGGCTGAGCTCTTCCCAGGCTTGGGCCAGGCCTGCCCAGTGCTCTGCCCCATGCTCTGGGTGTTGCTGCTGCTCTGCTGGTGGAAGGTCTGGAAGTTGGGGTTAGGGTTGGGGTGGACCACCAGGCCATCGCCAACAGAGGTGGGCAGGGTGCCCCAATCAGAGTGCTCGGGCAGGGGCCAGGGGACAGAGAGATGGGCACTCTTGATAGGAAACGGACGGTAGGGGACCGGGGCATGGACCAGGTCACATTTTTGCTTCTCATCTCCAAGTAGAGAGGAGGAGGATAAAGAGGAGGAAGAAGGGAGAGGGTTGTTCTTCAGGACAAACAGGTGGGGGGGAATGTAGGGAGCGACAGGGTAGCGCTGCTGGCCAATTGTTTCCACACTATGGACTCTAAGAGAAGGGAAGGATGGGGGAAGAGGAGAAAGAGAGGGAAGAGAGGAAAAGGTTATAAGGTAAACGTGCTTCTCTTTTCTCTATCTTTTGCTGTTATTGCCTCACTTGCTCACCTCTTCTCCCCAGTGTTGCCTCTGGCTGTACTTTGCTCTGGCCTCAATGCTTGTGGGATGGGAGTGGACATGGATAGAGGCTTATGGGATTTCTGTGTGCGTTAAGAAGGGAGATGGTGGCTGAGAGGGGACATTTTGACTTTCAGCTCAGCTAATGATTTGTTTTTAAGACAAACAAAATCACTTACATAGGATTGTTTTCCATTCCATCCCTTCACATGTCTATGTTCAAGTAGTGTCTCTATTTTGTCAAAAAGCCCAAAGAAGAAAATAAATCCTGATGATTATACTGGTGATAATGATGAGTTATCATTAATTGACTCTAAATACTTTAAGTTCATGATGAGAAGTGTATTCTTTCCTCTCACCGTCAGCTCCAAAGGAACGTCTGTGGCCCATCTCAGTATTGACTATGGACAGCCCCGCAGTGGCGCCCTCTGGTGGCTGGCTGAGAGACCTGATGGCTGTGGTGTGTGGCACAGCAGAAGGTGAAATGTCAGCAGACGGCCTGACCTCCGGGGTTGCATCCTGGGAGGAGGAATGTCCACTCTGACCTCTGAAATGACAAGAATGTTATGCTCCAACTAACAAGACAAAATCACATGTATTCACACAAAGTTACACACAACAATAGGCTCAGTTGTAATAAAACATTGGCTGTGTATACAAAACGATAAGATAATCTTCCTAATATTGATTTGCACCTCCACCCCCCTTTTGCCCTAAGAACAGCCTCAATTCTTCGAGGCATGGACTCTACAAGGTGTCGAAAGCTTTCCACAGAGATGCTGGCCTATGTTGACTCCAATGCTTCCCACAGTTGTGTCAAGTTGGCTGGATGTCCTTTGGGTGTTGGCCCATTCTTGATACAAACGGGAAACTGTTGAGCGTGAAAAACTCCCAAGTATTGCAGCTCTTGACACAAACCGGTGCGCCTGGCACCTACTACCATACCCCGTTCAAAGGCACTTAAATCTTTTATCTTGCCCATTCACCCTCTGAATGGCACACATACAGTGTGTTCAGAAAGTATTCACAACCCTTAAACTTTTCCACATGTTGTTGTGTTAGAGCATGATTTTAAAATAAATGGATTCAATTGAGATTTTGTGTCACTTGTCTTCACACGATACTCCATAATGTCAAAGTGGAATTATGTTTTTAGAATTTTTTACAAATTAATTTAAAACGAAATGCTGAAATGTCTTGAGTTAATAAGTATTCAACCCCTTTGTTATGGCAAGCCTAAATAAGTTCAGGAGTAAACATGTGCTTAACAAGTCACATAATAAGTTGCATGGACTCACTCTGTGTGCAATAATAGTGTTTAACATGATTTTTTTGTGACTACTTGTGTACCACACACATAATTATCTGTAAGGTCCCTCAGTCAAGCAGTGAAATTCAAACACAGATTTAACCACAAAGACCAGTGAGGTTTTGCAATGCCTTGCAAAGAAGGGCACCTATTGGTAGATGGGTAAAACATTTAAAAGCAGACACTGAATATCCCTTTGAGCATAGTGAAGTTATTAATTACACTTTGGATGGTGTATCAATACATCCAGTCACTACAGAGATACAGGGGTCCTTCCTAACTCAGTTGCCGGAGAGGAAGGAAACCGCTCAGGGATTTCACCATGAGGCCAATGGTGACTTTAAAACAATTACATCGTTTAAATACTGTGATAGGAGAAAACTGAAGATGGATCAAAAACACTGTAGTTACTCCACAATACTAATCTAAATGACAGAGTGAAAAGAAGGAAGCCTGTACAGAATACAAATATTCCAAAACATGCATCCCATTTGCAATAAGGCACTAAAGAAATAATGCAAAAAAAAATGCTAATAAATGTACTTTATGTACTCAACACAAAGCATTATGTTTGGTGCAAATCCAACAACACAAATCACTGAGTACCACTCTTCATATTTTCAAGCATGGTGGTGGCTGCATCATGTTATGCGTATGCTTGTCATCGACAAGGACTAGGCAGTTTTTTAGGACAAAAAGAACTGGAATGGAGCTAAGCACAGGCAAAATCCTAGATGAAAACCTGTTTCAGTCTGCTTTCCAATAGACACTGGGAGAAAAATTCACATTTCAGCAGGACAATAACCTAAAACGCAAGACCAAATCTAAACTGGAATTGCTTACCAAGACAAAATGGAATGTTCCTGAGTGGCTTAGTTAAGGTTTTGACTTAAATCAGCTTGAAAATCTATGGCAAGACTTGAAAATGGCTGTCTGGCAATGATCAACCACCAAGTAGACAGAGCTTGAAGAACTTAAAAAATAATAATGCAAATATTTTACAATCCAGGTGTGCAAAACTCTTAGAGACGTACCCAGAAAGACTCACAGCTGTAATTGCTGCCAAAGGGGATTCTAACTAGTACGGGTGTGAATACTTATGTAAATGACACATTTCTGTATTTCGTTTTCAATACATTCTCCAAAATGTCTAAAAACATGTTATCACTTTGTTATTATGGGGTATTGTGTGTAGATGGATGAGAATTTTTGTTGTTGTTGTTGATTTCAGGCTGTAACACAACAAAATGTGGAACAAGTAAACGGGTATGAATACTTTCTGAAGGCACTGTACACAATCCATGTCTCAACTGTCTCAAGGCTTACAAATCCTTCTTTAACCTGTCTCCTCCCCTTCATCTACACTGATTGAAGTGGATTTATCAAGTGACATCAATAAAGGATCATAGCTTTCACCTTGATTCACCTGGTCAGTCTATGTCATGGAAAGAGAAGGTGTTCATAATATTTTGGACACTCAGTGCATATAACTCACTCTTGTGCTCCTCTCAGATGACTGATTTCTTCTTGCAGTCTCTGGTTCTCCTTTTTCATTTTGTTCATCTTTCCCACTACAAAATAACCCACAGTCCATGGCTAATGTTTAAGTACTATACTGTAGCTATAAAATAAGCATTATTGTTGGATCTTTACACAATGCTTGAGATGCATGTGAAGGAGGGGTTGATGTGTTAGCTAGCTACCCAGGATGGAAATATGATGGAGGCTCTGGATCTGGGAGGTCTCATACTCCTGCTGCCTGCGCTTGGCCACGTCCTGAGTGACAGTACACCTGTCACAGAGCCCTGCCCTCAACCTGCAGCACAGAGGTCACCAGGGGGTCAAACATTGACACACATTCAGCTACAAATTGTGTTAAGATAGCACACACACACCCTATTTTTATATTTCTCGTGGTTTCAAGTTAAGAATTTCACTGTACATGTGCATGTGAAAAATAAAACGTTAAGCTAAAAATACTAATATAGAATACCAAAACACAGAGACATACAGAGGGACCCACCTATTTTCCAGCTGTTTGATGTTTTCTGTAAGTAACCGCTGGTGCTCTTTCAGCTGTTGGTTCTTGTTAAACAGCTCTTCCATTTGCTTTGTTTCACTACTCAGAGTAACACACCAAGAACTGCCATCACTACAACTCCCATATATCAACATATCACCTTTAATAAAGTGCTTTACTCACCAGCTGTTTCTATTGTTCAGCTCCTGAAATTTCTCTAGCCATCCTAGAGCGAGAGAGAGCGAGAGAGAGAGAGAGAGAGAGAGAGAGAGAGAGAGAGAGAGAGAGAGAGAGAGAGAGAGAGAGAGAGAGAGAGAGAGAGAGAGAGAGAGAGAGAGAGAGAGAGAGAGAGAGAGAGAGAGAGAGAGAGAGAGAGAGAGAGAGAGAGAGAGAGCGCGAGAGCGCGAGAGAGAGAGAGAGAGAGAGAGAGAGAGAAATATGTCAAATAGCTGTTTTCACATGTTGAGCTTCAATTTTACTTGTGAAACCACATTTTTAACATGTATTCAATTTAGTGTTCACATGTTTACACCACCTTTTCACGTGAGGAGAATTACATGTCTTTCACCTCACATGTGGAATTGCACGTTCACATGCAAAAAACAATCACATATAAAAATCTAATTTGCAGTTTCATATGTGAAAAATGTTCAAGTGAACTTGCAATTCCAGACATCAAAGTGAAAATCAAATTGAAAGTTTCACATGTAAAAAAAACTCCACCTATATTCAGAATTTTTGAAAATTATGTAAATGTAAACAAACACTGTATAGCCTAAAAACATTGTTAAACAATCATTTTGATATCATGGATGGTCAGTCCGTTAATTGTAGTCTATGGATTTGAGTTGTTGCGTTTGTAGAGCGATGGGTAACGATGCTTCGTGGGTGACTGTTGTTGATATGTGCAGAGGGTCCTGGTTCGCGCCGGGGTATGGGCGAGGGGACGGACGTAAAGTTATACTGTTTTTCAGCCCCATTGCTTTTTACCGAAACTGTGGCGGGGAGAGCACTTTGTTAATGTTTCAATTAAGGATTGACACTTTAAACACCTTTAATATAGTCATAGTGTTATTATATTGTGCAATCCTCAAGTGAGTGAGTTACTTTTGTGCCATTAATATCCAGTGTTGGGGAGTCGTAGATCAACTAGTACTTTAACAAAATTCTGCAGTAGCTTGGTAGTATTTTTGGTAGTTAATTAAAAACAATTGCCATGTAGTGGTGTAGCTATCTACTGGAACTTTACACTACTTTTCTTTGCTAAAATAAACTAAAACGTGGGTGAAGACGGCATCAGACCTGCCTAATTCTCACTTGAAACATAGTTGTGTTCAATAGGCTAAATAACACATCCTGTTAACATCTGACTCCAGAGTCATCTATTCTTGCAATGTGTAGTGTGTGACATTTCATATTTAGATATGATCATTTTTCACTAAGTAGTTTGGATGTAACTTTAGTGTAGTTTAACCTTTTCCAGTGTGAAATAATAGAATGGTAATCCATATTTTCAGAGTGGCTTCCCCAACACTGTAAATAGCAAACAAAACTTCTGATGTCGAGATCAACATTCTTAGTATTGCAAACAAAAATAATGATATTGAAAGCAAAACATAAACCCAAAAGTATTGATTTCTTTCCAGTTGTAAGTTTTGGCTCATTCATTCTAGCAACATAGAAACATACCACCACCCTTCATCCCATTGCTGATTTGCCTAAGCAGGTTCGGTCCTGGATGGGAGACCAGATATTGCTGGAAGTGGTGACAAATAAATGTGTGTTTGTTTGTTTTTCAGGTGAAAAATGTACATGTGAAACTTCACGTGTCAAAGAAACACATCTGACTTGTGAAAATTTCACAGTAAAAAATGAAAAAAATCTAATCACGGGGAAATCTTCGCGTGATTTCCCGAGAACCACATGGCTATACTTGCATAGTTAAGTGCTACACATTACAGACACTCAGCTTCCAGTATTACAAAGACATTATTTGCTGTTACAAAGACATAATAAAGTTGTTAGTCCATTCACTCTTTTGTTTTGACTCACGTCTCAGAGTATCAGTGACACTGATACTGCTGGAGGATAGCTCACTCACCTTTGACTTCTCTCTCATGGGCCTCCCTCAGTTTGTGGAGGAGCTTGTTGAAACCCTCCAGTGCCATGGTAACACTAGGCTGTCACAGCTGACCTGGACACAGAGCCCCTCTTTCGCTCAGCTGTCATCCACTACAGCAATGTCATCAACTGGGGAAGATATTCCAACCAAAATAGTTAACTGTACATTCAGATCTACAGAAGAGCGTGCTAGGGTGCATTCTGCACAGCAGCCCTTAAGGCCGTGCCCTGCACAAACATGAGGGTAAACTTGTACAGAGATATGGGAAACTATAACGTTTTCCGAGAACTGCGCCCAAGGCCTCAATTTGTGTGTGTTTATGTGTGTGTGTGTGTGTGTGTTTATGTGTGTGTGTGAGTGTGTGTGTGAGAGAGAGAGAGAGAGAGAGAGAGAGAGAGAGAGAGAGAGAGAGAGAGAGAGAGAGAGAGAGAGAGAGAGAGAGAGAGAGAGAGAGAGAGAGAGAGAGAGAGAGAGAGAGAGAGAGAGAGAGAGAGAGAAGCACTTGATAGCTGTATACTTCCCTCTCCTATGTTCTAGAATCTAGACTAGAGGTCGATATATAAATCATAGAATATGAAACATTCTTGGTGAAATCTCAATATTGCTGTAAGGTGACAATGCAATCCTGTCATGTGATATCCTCACAATTGGGCCATGAAGCATAACATGTCTGAGGGAAGCAGTATTCCAAGGACATTCATAGGGCATGTGAAGTTGTTGTTGAGATATTGAAGTGGGCACAACTCTAAAGTCACACACATTATTATAATATAAAATATTTGTAATGACTACTGCCTACTTCCCTTTTTCTTTTTCTTTGTACTTATTTTCACCCATATGACGAAGAATCTCAGTACAAAAATGAGATGTTTGAGGGTGTGTCAACACATTCGAAAACACTATTTTGAATTTCGATCAGAGCCGTTCTCTCGGCATGTTGGGATACGTTGACTAACTGTCCCAAACGTTGCAGCGAAGCAAGAGAAGACCTGCCTGTCTTCCACTGCTGGCTGGCTTTCATGGCTTCTTTACTGCACGTCACAAGCTCTCAGTTCAACTGTAACATACACACTTATACAACACTGTATCTACAAGAACATTACAAACACAGTATATTACACACAACTATATTAGGATTTTGACTAAAACCGCTTATTTGATCTAAGTAAAGGTAAATTTGCTCTTATTGATAATTCAGGAAGTTCACAGAACAATAGGCCTGATTTACCCATACAAAAGTACATGTATCTAATGAAATGCCCTGTAAATATCTGTTTGTTTGCTGTAAATGGATACTGACTAGCTGTATTACTGTGTAACTGTGCACTGCATAATGGTGTTTACACAACAAAGTAGGAATTGCAGAGCTCTAGACACTTAGAGAAGAGAATGTTGGGGTACAGTATAAGGATACCGCGAGGTGGTTCAAGAGTCTGTGACACACATAAAGAAATGCAGTCTCAAAGTGTGAATGAAGCCTGAAAAATCAAAGATTTAGCATGCATTTACTGAAATGAGACACAATGGCATTCACACATAGACACACATACATGCATGCAAACAGCAGGTGGCGGTAACAAGGCTACATTTTCTATATCAATAGAAATATAGACTCAGCTATATGGTACCTACTAGTGATGTACGGGTTGACTCATAACCCCCAGTCCCCGCAGCTATATGGTACCTACTAGTGATGTACGGGTTGACTCATAACCCCCAGTCCCCGCAGCTATATGGTACCTACTAGTGATGTACGGGTTGACTCATAACCCCCAGTCCCCGCAGCTATATGGTACCTACTAGTGATGTACGGGTTGACTCATAACCCCCAGTCCCCGCAGCTATATGGTACCTACTAGTGGTGTACGGGTTGACTCATAACCCCCAGTCCCCGCAGCTATATGGTACCTACTAGTGATGTACGGGTTGACTCATAACCCCCAGTCCCCGCAGCTATATGGTACCTACTAGTGATGTACGGGTTGACTCATAACCCCCAGTCCCCGCAGCTATATGGTACCTACTAGTGGTGTACGGGTTGACTCATAACCCCCAGTCCCCGCAGCTATATGGTACCTACTAGTGATGTACGGGTTGACTCATAACCCCCAGTCCCCGCAGCTATATGGTACCTACTAGTGATGTACGGGTTGACTCATAACCCCCAGTCCCCGCAGCTATATGGTACCTACTAGTGATGTACGGGTTGACTCATAACCCCCAGTCCCCGCAGCTATATGGTACCTACTAGTGATGTACGGGTTGACTCATAACCCCCAGTCCCCGCAGCTATATGGTACCTACTAGTGATGTACGGGTTGACTCATAACCCCCAGTCCCCGCAGCTATATGGTACCTACTAGTGGTGTACGGGTTGACTCATAACCCCCAGTCCCCGCAGCTATATGGTACCTACTAGTGATGTACGGGTTGACTCATAACCCCCAGTCCCCGCAGCTATATGGTACCTACTAGTGATGTACGGGTTGACTCATAACCCCCAGTCCCCGCAGCTATATGGTACCTACTAGTGATGTACGGGTTGACTCATAACCCCCAGTCCCCGCAGCTATATGGTACCTACTAGTGATGTACGGGTTGACTCATAACCCCCAGTCCCCGCAGCTATATCCGCGTGGCGGACCGGTTTAAGGTCATTAAATAGTGTGTGGCTGAAGGGCGGGTGGGCTGGTTGATTTAAAAAGAAACAATACTTTAAAAAAAACATGAACGTATAATTCTTGTGCATTTTATATAGGCTACATTGAGGTTTTTTCTCTCATTATTTTAGGCTATCTGGTATTAGTGCATAAGCCAAAACTTTAGGGCTTGACTGTAGGCAAGCCACATAGCCCACACAGCCAATCGCCAAATAATGCTTTTGGGAAAGGGCAGAAAAAGCTAACGTCAAACCACAGAGCAAAAAGGACATTGTCGAAGTTTAATTCAATAAGAGAAAGCTGCGAAAGGAGTGTTGAAAATAAAGAGAAGGGAGAGAAGGGAAGTATTGTTAGGAAAATATCTGTTGAAGTGGTAAAAGAGGATGATCGTTGTGCCAGCTATGTTATGTAAGATGATTGTGATGATTATGTGACGATTACGTGATGATTGTGAAGCGCTATACAAGACGGGACTTCAAATAGGCCTATGGCATATCAAGGGAACTGTAGCCAACTGTTTTGATGGGTAGTCGTGGCCAAAGGTTTTGAGAATGACACAAATATACATTTTCACAAAGTCTGCTGCCTCAGTTTGTATTATGGCAATTTGCATATACTCCAGAATGTTATGAAGAGTGATCAGATGAATTGCAATTAATTGCAAAGTCCCTCTTTGCCATGCAAATGAACTGAACCCCCAAAAAACATTTCCACTGCATTTCAGCCCTACCACAAAAGGACCAGCTGACATCATGTCAGTGACTCTCTTGTTAACACAGGTGTGAGTGTTGACGAGGACAGGGCTGGAGATCACTCTGTCATGCTGATTAAGATCGAATAACAGACTGGAAGCTTCAAAAGGAGGGTGGTGCTTGGAATCATTGTTCTTCCTCTGTCAACCATGGTTACCTGCAAGGAAACACGTGCCATCATCATTGTTTTGCACAAAAAGGGCTTCACAGGCAAGGATATTGCTGCCAGTAAGATTGCACCTAAATCAACCATTTATCAGATCATCAAGAACTTCAAGGAGAGCGGTTCAATTGTTGTGAAGAAGGCTTCAGGGCGTCCAAGAAAGTCCAGCAAGCGCCAGGACCGTCTCCTAAAGTTGATTCAGCTGCGGAATCGGGGCACCACCAGTATAGAGCTTGCTCAGTAATGGCAGCAGGCAGGTGTGAGTGCATCTGCACGCACAGTGAGGCGAAGACTTTTGGAGGATGGCCTGGTGTCAAGAAGGGCAGCAAAGAAGCCACTTCTCTCCAGGAAAAACATCAGGGACAGACTGATATTCTGCAAAAGGTACAGGGATTGGACTGCTGAGGACTGGGGTAAAGTCATTTTCTCTGATGAATCCCCTTTCCGATTGTTTGGGGCATCCGGAAAAAAGCTTGTCCGGAGAAGACAAGGTGAGCGCTACCATCAGTCCTGTGTCATGCCAACAGTAAAGCATCCTGAGACCATTCATGTGTGGGGTTGCTTCTCAGCCAAGGGAGTGGGCTCACTCACAATTTTGCCTAAGAACACAGCCATGAATAAAGAATGGTACCAACACATCCTCCGAGAGCAACTTCTCCCAACCATCCAGGAACAGTTTGGTGACGAACAATGCCTTTTCCAGCATGATGGAGCACCTTGCCATAAGGCAAAAGTGATAACTAAGTGCCTCGGGGAACAAAACATCGATATTTTGGGTCCATGGCCAGGAAACTCCCCAGACCTTAATCCCATTGAGAACTTGTGATCAATCCTCAAGAGGCGGGTGGACAAACAAAATCCCACAAATTCTGACAAACTCCAAGCGTTGATTGTGCAAGAATGGGCTGCCATCAGTCAGGATGTGGCCCAGAAGTTAATTGACAGCATGCCAGGGCGGATTGCAGAGGTCTTGAAAAAGAAGGGTCAACACTGCAAATATTGACTCTTTGCATCAACTTCATGTAATTGTCAATAAAAGCCTTTGACTCTTATGAAATGCTTGTAATTATACTTCAGTATTCCATAGTAACATCTGACAAAAATATCTAAAGACACTGAGGCAGCAGACTTTGTGAAAATTAATATTTGTGTCATTCTCAAAACTTTTGGCCATGACTGTAGGTCTATAATAAAAGTATTTCAACCACATAGGCTTAAAATATGCATCCAAGCCGAATCTTATCAGATTTTCACAGGTTTATCTTCCCTTACAACTGGTCAAACTGGTGTCATTTGTCATTTTGACAGAAAATCTTTCCAGTTTTTTTGTTGCACTATTCTATTTTCTCCCCAGCCCCTAAACGTCTTTGCTCCGCGAAAGATGACAGAGAAACCTTACAGATGCATTCATTCTGTCGATCTATTACATTATTCTGTTGACCAGGGCGATCTATTACATTATTCTGTTGACCAGGGCGATCTATTACATTATTCTGTTGACCAGGGCGATCTATTACATTATTCTGTTGACCAGGGCGATCTATTACATTATTCTGTTGACCAGGGAATTATAAGCAGAAACATATCTAAATCAGGCAACAAAAAAGATCCTGCAACCCCTGTCAAACAGCGCCTTTTCTATTTTTGAGGGTTAGTGGTCGGGCGTGGGCCTCAGATTTTCACTTTATCACATAAAGTCGGGCGGTTGCCAATGGGTTATTAGCAATTGTGGGTAGGTGAACAAACAGCTGACCCGCGCACCTGTAGTACCTTCCACTAAAGGCGCATTTCAGGAATTTAAAAACAAGAAAACGGTAACCCCCCCATTTGTATTGGTAACAGCTGGGGATGGGGACAGAGAAATGTAATCACTCTTATATTGGTCAACAGACTATGGATGCAAGGACTGATCATCCATAACATAAAAATTATAGTTAACCAAGTTTTAACCAGTCCAAAAATGTATGAACCGATCCCGGATTGCCCCTTTAATCGTGCAATCCTGTACAACACAGTGTTGGGAAACAGACATAGTCACAACAATAGGTTATGTTCACAAAATGTTATTATTTGTGCTCTGAGAAAGTGCACAGGCTACTGTGAGGTGGCAGGTAGCCTAGCAGTTCCGTTGGGCCAGTAAGTGAAAGGTCGATGTGCCCTTGAGCAAGGCAATTAACCCTAATTTGCTCCAGGGGCGCCATTCTACTATGGCTGACCCTGTAAAACAACACCTTTCACTGCACACATCCGGTGTATGTTGCCTTCATGCTCTGCCTTCATGCTCTGCCTTCATGCTCTGCCTTCATGCTCTGCCTTCATGCTCTGCCTTCATGCTCTGCCTACTCTGTCCCAATCAACACATGGATCACTAGCTCACTGTCAATCCACAAACCATTATTCCATCATCTGACAAAATCAATGTGAACCCGGCCCACTTCCCTACACTGTGTTTTGTTCATTTAAAAACATATTATGTGGCCTCCCGAGTGGCGTAGCGGTCTAAGGCTCCGCATCACAGTATTGCGGTGTCACCACAGTCTGGGGTTTGATCCCAGGCTGTATCATTACCGGCCGTGACCGGGAGTCCCATAGAGCGCTGCACAATTGGCCCAGCGTCGGGAGGGTTTGGCCTGGGGGGCTTTACTTGGCTCACTGCGCTCTAGCGACTCCTTGTGGCGAGCCGGGTGCCTGCAGGCTGCCTTCGGTCGTCAGTTGAACAGTGTTTCCTCCGACACATTGGTGCAGCTGGCTTCTGGGTTAAGTGAGCGGGTGTTAAGATACGAAGTTTGGTGGGTCATGTTTCGGAGGACGCATGACTCGATCTTCGCCTCTCCCGAGCACGTTGGGGAGTTGCATCGTTGAGACAAGATCGTAATACCAAAAAAGGGGTACAAATTGAACACAAAAAAACCTTGTGTTTTCATACAAGATGCAATTAGAGATAAGTGTATTTTCACCATGAATAAACACTACTAGCCATTTGTCCTGTAAATAATGCAATTTAATATGGAGAACATCTTCCTCTCCGTCATCTTATAGATAATCCCTCATTCACCCATCCTTTCTCTAAATATTATATTTTTCTATTTCTAATGAGAATTCAATGAGGGTACATAAGGAAACAGTTCTTTCCTGCACAGTAAAATTGCAAGAGTTAATTTAACTCCTATGGAGTCCATTGTAACACTATTTTGGGGTTTATATGGTCCCACCCCTCTTTTGTGTCTGTTCATATTTTTGGAGTACAAAATTACACTAAAAGGAGTAAGTATCCACCTATCAGAGAGTTGATTAAATGTAACTCTAAATGCCATTTACTCTTTTCAGTATAGTTTTGAATGAACTCCCTTGCCAATTATACTTGTATGTGTTTTTTAAAATTAACAATCAACTATAGCAGAGTACACTTCACTTTTAGTTTACTTCCTTTGAGTTATAAGGGTGTAAAGCCTTATTTGAATATTTCTTAATGTGTCACATTATGGTGGTTTGCAATGTGATATCCAATCTCTGTTGGAAGCCAACTTCCAAGAAGATAGCCAGCACTTCTACATCACTCACAACTTGCATTTAGAATACCTGTCAGTGTAGGGAAGAACTTACAATACATGAAGACTACCTACATCATGTAAACTGGAACAACTATCGCACTTGCTAACGGTTGCTATGAATCCACCTACTTATAGATTGGATTAGTTTAGAAACATTTCAGTAGCATAAAATGAGTGTACTGTACATGCGAAAACACAGATATTGAAACAAAACATTTTAAACTCAACCTGCAAAAGAGAATGATGGGAAATATGACAATGATGCCCCTCCCACATCTGTGGATAACCCCGTAGATTTAACTCCCTGTCTCTGGTTACTCTTAATGTAGTTAAAAGTACTCCGTCCCCATGAACTACAGTCATCAACACTAACTTCAGGGAGCGTATCATTCTCTTGAGGGTTCAGATAACTCCCAGTAGAGTCAATTTAACCCTCATTTATTTAACACTGGGATTTCAACCATTCTTGATTTACTGTTTGTATGCTAATGAATGGACTCTCCTGCTCAGCCTTACTTCTGCCACCTGCCCACCTGCCAACCCGCCCAAACCTTACATGCCCCTGCTCCCCACATACACTTAAAGCAGGCTCACTCACCTCTTCCCAGTACCATCAACAACCCGATTGTCGCTTCTGCTCCAATCAGAATCAGAATCCCTCTCGTCCTTAGCCCTGGAGAGTTGGTTGATCAGTGCCAGAGAAGGATAGAGCAACAGAGAGAGAAAGCAAGAGACGAAAAGGAGGCATGGAGAGCGCTCCCCCCTCCCCCCAATCTCCACCCTGGGAACAGGTTGGAGCGGTCCTCCTCCAGAGTACACAAACACAGACGCTCGGGCCAGTTCTTCCTGGATATTCCGGTTCTGCAGAAATCCCAAGAAACCGGCCCAACCGGATTTATGAACCCTAGAAAAAATAAGTAGAGAAACTCAAACACACAACAGAGAAACTCATTGCCATGCATTAAATGTTTCACTCCTACTATTCTGAATTAAGAGAGGAGATCTTTTAAAAAATACATAAATCATGCTCTATAAATATTGAGTTATGATTGAGTGAATAGAGAATAGTGAATACATAATACTACTGAATAAACAACGATTTTGATGACTTTTTTCTACTTGAGCGGAGTACCCGTATTAAGTAATCTAAAAATGTAAGAGTGACTTTAAGAGACAGTTGGTCAAATTGTGCAAAATATTTTTGAGGTTTTTGGATAGGAACATGCAATTCTCTGATTGTGCGTTTCTCCAAATGCTAGTGAATTAAAACAGGTATTACTTATATATTTACAAATGGGGTGGACACAATTATCATGTTGCCCTCCTACCTCTATATCCAGCCTGGTCTCATAGACTAGACGTAACATAGTAAAAGTAAATCCGGGATACACAAATTATTATGATACACTATGTTATGCTAGGTATGTTTACATAAGACAGAAGGTAATTTAAGGCAAAAACAAAAAGAAGGTAGTTGGTCAGGGTGGATGGGTAGGTGTATAACGCAAATGTCTAGCAACCCAAAGGTTGCGTGTTTGAATGTCATCACGGACAATTTTAGCTAATTAGTAACTTTTCAACTGCTTACTACTTTTAGCTACTTTGGAACTACTTAGCATGTTAGCTAACCCTTCCCCAACCCGAACCTTAACCCTTTAACCTGGCTCCTAACCTTAACCCAAACCTTAACCCTAACGCTAAACCCTAACCCCTAGCCTAGTTAACATTAGCCAGCTAATTAATGTTAGTGTTAACCCCCTAGCCACCTAGCTAATGTCTCATTCCAAAATCATGGGCATTAATATGAAGTTGGTCCCTCCTTTGCTGCTGTAACAGCCTCCACTCTTCTGGGAAGGCTTTCCACTAGATGTTGGAACATTACTGAGGGGACTCTCTTCCATTCAGCCACAAGAGCCTTAGTGAGGTTGGGCAATGATGTTAGGCGATTAGACCTAGCTCGCAGTCACCGTTCCAATTCATCCCCAAAAGTGTTCGATGGGGTTGAGGTCAGGGCTCAGTGCAGGCCAGTCAAGTTCTTCCACACCGATCTCGACAAAACATTTCTGTATAGACCTAGCTTTGTGCATGGGTGCATTGTCATGCTGAAACAGAAAATGGCCTTCTCCAAACTGTATCCACAAAGTTGGGAAGCACAGAATCGTCTAGAGAATGTCATTGTATGCTGTAGCATTAAGATTTCCCTTCACTATAACTAAGGGGCCTAGCCCAAACCATGAAAAACAGCCCCAGACCATTATTCCTCCTCCACCAAACTTTAAAGTTGGCACTATGCATTGGGGCAGCTAGCGTTCTCCTGTCATCCGCCAAACCCAGATTTGTCTGTCGGACTGCCAGAGTGTGAAGCGTGATTCATCACTCCAGAGAACACATTTCCACTGCTCCAGAGTCCAAAGGAGGCGAGCTTTACACCACTCCAGCTGACGCTTGGCATTGTCCATGGTGATCTTAGACTTGTGTGCAGCTGGAAATGGAAAACAATGTCATGAAGCTCCCCGATGAACAGTTCTTGTGCTGACATGCTTCCAGAGTTTGGAACTCAGTAGTGAGTGTTGCAACCGAGGACAGATGATTTGTACACGCTACGCGCTTCAGCACTCGGCGGTCCCATTCCGTGAGCTTGTGTGGCCTACCACTTTCCGGGTGAACCGTTGTTGCTCCTAGATGTTTCCACTTCACAATAACAGCACTTACAGTTGACCGGGGGCGCTCTAGCAGGGCAGAAATTTGAATAATTGACTTGTTGGAAAGGTGGCATCCTATGACGGTGCCACGTTGAAAGTCACTGAGCTCTTCAGTAAGACCATTCTAATGCCAATGTTTGTCTATGGACATTTTATAACTGTCTGCTCAATTTTATACACCTGTCAGCAACGGGCACAAACTACTAAATGGAGTGTCTCGGATTTACGTAAAGAACAATATGAAATGCTTTGACACCAGGTTGCTACAGTTGAAGTCGGAAGTTTACATACACTTAGGTTGGAGTCTGTAAAACTCGTTTTTCAACCACTCCACAAATGTCTTGGTAACAAACTATAATTTTGGCAAGTCAGTTAGGACATCAACTTTGTGCATGACACAAGTAATTCTTTCCAACAATTGTTTACAAACATATTATTTCACTTATAATTCACTGTATCACAATTCCAGTGGGTCAGAAGTTTACATACACTAAGTTGACTGTGCCTTTAAACAGCTTGGAAAATACCAGAAAATTATGTCATGGCTTTAGAAGCTTCTGATAGGCTAATTGACATAATTTGAGTCAATTGGAGGTGTACCTGTGGATGTATTTCAAGGCCTACCTTCAAACTCGGTGCTTGACATCATGGGAAAATCAAAAGAAATCAGCCAAGACCTCAGAAAAAAATTTGTAGACCTTCACAAGTCTGGTTCATCCTTGGGAGCAATTTCCAAACACATGTAGGTACCTCGTTCATCTGTACAAACAATAGTACACAAGTATAAACACCATGGGACCACGCAGCCGTCATACCGCTCAGGAAGGAGACACGTTCTGTCTCCCAGAGATGAACGTACTTTGGTGTGAAAATTGCAAATCAGTCCCAGAACAACAGCAAAGGACCTTGTGAAGATGCTGGAGGAAACAGGTACAAAGGTATCTGAATCCACAGTAAAACGAGTCCTATATCGACATAACCTGAAAGGCTGCTCAGCAAGGAAGACGCCACTGCTCCAAAACCGCCATAAAAATGCCAGACTACGGTTTGCGACTGCACATGGGGACAAAGAACGTACTTTTTGGAGAAATGTCCTCTGGTCTGATGAAACAAAAATAGAACTGTTTGGCCATAATGACCATCGTTATGTTTGGAGGAAAAAGTGGGATTCTTGGAAGCCGAAGAACACCATCCCAACCGTGATGCACGGGGATGGCAGCATCATGTTGTGGGGGTGCTTTACTGCAGGAGGGACTGGTGCACTTCACAAAATAGATGGAATCATGAGGCAGGAAAATTATGTGGATATATTGAAGCAACATCTCAAGATATCAGTCAGGAAGTTAAAGCTTGGTCGCAAATGGGTCTTCCAAATGGACAATGACCCCAAGCATACTTCCAAAGTTATGGCTTAAGGACAACAAAGTCAAGGTATTGGAGTGGCCATCACGAAGCCCTGACCTCAATCCTATAGAACATTTGTGGGCATAATTGAAAAAGCGTGTGCGAGCAAGGAGGCCTACAAACCTGACTCAGTTACACCAGCTCTGTCAGGAGGAATGGGCCAAAAGTCACCCAACTTATTGTGAGAAGCTTGTGGAAGGCTACCCAAAACGTTTGACCCAAGTTAAACAATTTAAAGGCAATGCTAACAAACACTAATTGAGTGTATGTAAACTTCTACCCCACTGGGAATGTGATGAAAGAAATACAAGCTGAAATAAATCCTTCTCTCTACTATTATTCTGACATTTCACATTCTTAAAATATATTTTTTTTTAAGAAAAAAAGTGGTGACCATAATAACTGACCGAAGACAGGGAATTTGATTAAATGTCAGGAATTGTGAAAAATTGAGTTTAAATATATTTGGCTAAGGTGTATGTAAACTCCAGACATCAACTGTATATCAGTAGTGCTGTGAATCACAATTGTGTGATTAACTAATTACAGAGATTGCTATAGCAAAAACATTTTCATCAAAATCTGTCTGTTTAAGCTAAAAATATCTAGTTTGTGATTAAGTGACCAAACAATTTGAGCTCCACCCTAATTTGACCTACGGAAAGATGAGACTCTCACAAACACACAAACAGTACCACAACCAGTTTAAAAATGAATGGACCAAGTGCCAACTTCCTTTTGATTTATGTGTTGTTTTTCCATATACAGTATGAATGTGTTATTCAATACATTTCTATGGACTAATAGCAGTAAGGCCAAATTCAATGTTTCATCAAACAATATCCTAAAATTCAAATAGCTAAATGATCCTTGTTATGACCATCTTAAAACAATTCCATATGCTAGCTTAGTAGAAGTTAACATAGATATCTCTTGCTTAAATAGACAGATTTTGTGCTGCACACTAATATGACCACTCTATAGAAAGATGAGACTCTCACAAACACATACATGTTTTGCTCTAGGACACCCACAAGCCTCACAAAACTTGTCTGAATGTAGCGTGGGACCAGTTAAAAAAATGTATGGACGTACAGTACCAGTCAAAAGTTTGGACACACCTACTCATTCCAGGGTTTTTCTTCATTTTTACATTTTTTTTTACATTGTAGATATGGAATCATGTAGCAACCAAAAAAGTGTTAAACAAATCAAAATATATTTTAAATTTGAGTTTCTTCAAAGTAGCCACCTTTTGCCTTGATGACAGCTTTGCACACTCTTGGCATTCTCTCAACCAGCTTCACGATGTAATCACATGGAATGCATTTCAATTAACAGGTGTGCCTTGTTCAAAGTTAATTTGTGGAATTTCTTCCCTTCTTAATGCATTTGAGCCAATCAGTTGTGTTGTGACAAGGTAGATGTGGTATACAGAAGATAGCCCTATTTGGTAAAAGACCAAGTCCATATTATGGCAAGAACAGCTCAAATAAGCAAAACGAAATGACAACCCATCATTACTTTAAAGCATGAAGGTCAGTCAATCCAGAAAATGTCAAGAATTTTGAAAGTTTCTTAAAGTGCAGTCACAAAAACCATCAAGCACTATGATGAAACTGGCTCTCATGAGGACCACCACGGGAAAGGAAGACCCAGAGTTACCTCTGCTGCAGAGGATAAGTTAATTAGAGTTACAAGCCTCAGAAATTGCAGCCCAAATAAATGCTTCACAGAGTTCAACATCAACTGTTCAGAGGAGACTACGTGAATCAGGCCTTCATGGTGAAATTGGTGCAAATAAACAACTACTAAAGGACACCAATAATAAGAAGAGACTTGCTTGGGCCAAGGAACATGAGCAATGGACATTAGACTGCTGGAAATCTGTCCTTTGGTCTGATGAGTCCAAATTTTAGATTTTTGGTTACAACCGCAGTCTCTTTGTGAGATGCAGAGTAGGTGATCGGAGGATCTTTGCATGTGTAGTTCCCATCGTGACGCATGGAGGAGGAGATGTGATGGTGTGGGGGTCCTTTGCTGGTGACACTGTCTGTGATTTATTTAGAATTCAAGGCACTCTTAACCAGCATGGCTACCACATTCTCCATCTGGTCTGGACTTAGTGGGACTATCATTTGTTTTTCAACAGGACAATGACACAACACACCTCCAGGCTGTGTAAGGGCTATTTGACCAAGAAGGAGAGTAATGGAGTGCTGCATCAGATGACCTGGCTTCCAAAATCAACCGGCCTCAAGCCAAATGAGATGTTTGGGGTTTTAGGCTGGGTTTCTGTACAGCACTTTGTAACATCAACTGATGTAAGAAGGGCTTTATAAATACATTTGATTGATTGATTTGGGATGATTTGGACCACAGAGTGAAGGAAAAGCAGCCAACAAGTGCTCAGCATCTGTGGGAACTCCTTCAAGACTGTTGGAAAAGCATTCCAGGTGAAGCTGGTTGAGAGAATGCAATGAATGTGCAAACTGTCATCAAGGCAAATGGTGACTATTTGAAGAATCTCAAATATAAAATATATTTAGATTTGTTTAACACTTTTTCTTTGGTTACTACATGATTCCATATGTGTTATTTCATAGTTTTGATGTCTTCACTATTATTCTACAATGTAGAAAAACCCTTGAATGAGTAAGTGTGTTCAATCTTTTAAATGGTACTGTATATATGGAAGTAGTTTAGTGCCAAGAAAAATGTGTTAAATATGGGGGTGACACTGTCTGTCCCCCCCCTCCCCCCCAAAATAAAAAAATCCTGATCTTTCTTATATTTCCCAGATATAGGACAGACACAATAAAAAAAACTTCCTTTTAGATTTATTTTTTGACTCTCTGTTTTTCCATACATGAATCTGCTATTCAATGCATTTCTACGGGTTGATAGCAGTAAGGCCAAATTCAATGTTTCATCAAATACACAAAATACCAAAACAAATAGCTAAATTATCCTTGGTATGACCATCTTAAATGAAAATTACATATGTTAGCTTAGTAGTACCCCCCCAAGGTTGGGACTTAGGGTGTACTGTAGGACAGCAGCAAAAGCTATGGTTATGACGTTAACATGATAGCTAACACAATGACATGACAGTCACCTAGCCCAATAATGCTGGTGGGCCATAAAACCTAGAGTTTCCTGATTCCTGAACACTGGACAGACCGGGTTGAACAACAACAAAAAACTTCCGTCGGTATGTCTCCACCCTGATGGATGCTGCAGACGTACAGGAACGCAATGAGAGCGTGATAGGAATGTTCAAAATGCTGAATGTTGTCAGTGCATAATTTACTCCTCCTCTTACAAAAGAGAAAAATAAGCCTTAAGGCTTTATTGTGCTTGTATCCTCAATAATTGTTTATGTATGTATTGTTGCCTCCGGCTGGCGCAGCCTAGTTACTACTTTTAACTATCCAATAAATTCGATCAATCACCCGAGAGTATGTAGGTCCTCATATACACTTGAATGTGCCCTGTGAAGGACCCTAATTAGTTATTGATAATTATTCTGTTAATTGGTTAATGATGCCTTGATCATAAAGAAAATGAACCTGATCTCAGATTTGCGGCTAATCTCTGATAAGGGGCACAATGCCGTCAGAGTCCATTCTAGTAACAATTCATGCAAAATAAGTGAGGCACTTAAGCTCTTCACTAGAGGTCCCTGTCTGACCTCTTCACACAGAAGAGAGAGAGAGAGAGAGAGAGAGAGAGAGAGAGAGAGAGAGAGAGAGAGAGAGAGAGAGAGAGAGAGAGAGAGAGAGAGAGAGAGAGAGAGAGAGAGAGAGAGAGAGAGAGAGAGAGAGAGAGAGAGAGAGAGAAACATGTCAAATAGCTGTTTTCACATGTTGAGCTTCAATTTTACTTGTGAAACCACATTTTTAACATGTATTCAATTTAGTGTTCACATGTTTACACCACCTTTTCACGTGAGGAGAATGACATGTTTTACAGGTGTTTGAGGGAGAATGGGCCTACTCTTTTTGACCGGGACTGGAATAACAACCCAGTTTCCTCTTGTCCTGCTCAGGCTAATCCAAATGTCATAGGAAAAGCATGCAATCTACTGCTGCCTCTCTCTCTCTTTCTGGGCTCGCTTGAGCGGTAAGGCGAAAGCAACCGACTCGATGAAAGTCAAGGAGTGAAGTCGGGGGAGGTGCATCTGCGAGTCGGGGTTTTCCAACAGCAAGGCTTAGATCAACATGGCAGTGTTGCCATTGTTTCTAAAAGTTGTTCTTTATAATGTGGAAATAAACATGTCTCCAACCCCCATATCATACACTCACAAACAGAAAATATATCTGTGTACATTGTACAATCAATTAGTCAGAGAGAGCCTCAAATATCACATTCATTTGTACATATCTAGTATATACATGAATTTCGACAAAGTTGGTTCCTGTTTCAGTCACGTCTTTGGTCAAGTTTGCGTGGGTCAAACAAAACCACCCTAATGATTGGTTGACAATAGAGCCTCCCACAACGCAGGCGATGGCTGCAGGAGGAAGTTGGTTAACTTAATGACCTTTGATCACATGATTTTTGCAAAGTTCATGCAGTCGACATGTAGGCCCAAGTCGTTAAAAAGGCGGTGACCATAGACTTGATATGTGCCCTCTCTATTTTCTCTCTGCCACTTCCCCTCTCTAGCACAGATTTTTCTAAATGTATATGAGGGCCTGATAACATTCTTCCTCATGAAAATACACAGGATATGATATGCATAATATGGCTAATATGAAATAGCTCTCCAAATGAAGTGCCTTGGGTACTGTACCTTTAACTTGACAGAATATTTTCCTATTATTTATGGTAAATGGGACGTGGAGTCAATGAGGGATAGGAGGAACATGACTTAGCAGAGGTACAACGTCTTCACTGTCATATCAGAATCAGTGTGCTTTATAGAGTCTGTCTCAAGGACTTCCTTTGCTAAAACAACAAAGAGCAGAAACTTCCGCCTACCTTTCAGTAACTGCCATGTAGCACTCTGTCTGCCTCTCTCTGTCTGCCTCTCTCTGTCTGCCTCTCTCTGTCTGCCTCTCTCTGTCTGCCTCCCTCTGACTGCCTCCCTCTGTCTGAATCAGTTCTTAGAATCAATTTTCTCAAATTTTGAGAAGAGTTACAACATTTGTGGCCTCTAGGAATTTTAAAACCCACGCAGTCTTCAAAATCTGTTATGATGTTAAACTAAAATGAATGTCCTCTCCCTCACACGTTATATATTATCATTACCTTGACCTACGTATGTGTCAATAAAACATTCACAAAGCCATACATCACACAACTGGACTGTTTTACAATGTTTTCACATCGCAATACAGCCAGGACCAGATCTCAGATCAGTTGGTTTAGACCTACAGTACACAGAGCAGTAAAAAGGGAAGTGAGGGAGTAACACTAATCATATGGGCGTGGTCATTTTCACTTATACAACTCCTTTGTGAGATTCAAGAGAATATAAAGATGACATAGCCTAACAACAATCTCTCACATGAGAAGACAGAACCTTCCCATAACTCTTCTATCTGCAGGTTGGCTGGCGATTCAGACACAAACCCTGGTTTGTTCTCTTCAGGCCGGGGTACAAATCACAGTGCTAAGTATGCCCAGTCTGACAGCCACCCCCAGAGACCAGCTCACCCCTGGAGCCTAAATCACTGGTAGTAGTGACACCACTCCATACACTCCTCTCTCCTCTCCCCACTCACCTCTGAGCTGCAGCTATGGCTACAGCAGTGGACAGAGTGATGGTCTTTTACAATGTCCATTATTATTCATTTCATGCAACATTAGTTTGCTTGAAGATACATGGGGTAAGGGCTGCACTTCTCAAATGATCTATGCTGTAAAGATGACATAATATTTTCCACCCTGGACAGGTTAGAGCGCACACAAGCGCTGGTACACATGCATGCATGAACGCACGCATGAACGAATACATGAATACATGCATGAACGCACACACACACGCACACACACACACACACACACACACACACACACACACACACACACACACACACACACACACACACACACACACACACACACACACACACACACACACACACACACACACACACACACACACACACACACACACACACACACACACACACACACACACACAAAATCACAATCCAGAGTCTCCCGGCAAAGATAAGACATCAAAGAAGCAGGCAGATTTACAAGACACCACAGACGGCCTTTAAAAAATACTGCTGTTTAAATGTTTATGCAACATCATCTATGTCAGACACATGGGGGTGGAAAACACTGCCTCTCAGTGCAGAACTGGACACTCGGGAGATGAATTGATACCTATGAATCTATGAGCCAGTTTGTTTTCTCTAGACAAACTTTCATGGGGAAGTATGTTTATATCAGTTCTGGTTAGTCTGGACTCAGGAGTTGTCAGGTGCGCTTTGGATATCTTAAGCATTCAACTCCACTGAGGCTTACGCTGACACTGTACGTCATTCAACTCCACTGAGGCTTACGCTGACACTGTACGTCATTCAACTCCACTGAGGCTTACGCTGACACTGTACGTCATTCAACTCCACTGAGGCTTACGCTGACACTGTACGTCATTCAACTCCACTGAGGCTTACGCTGACACTGTACGTCATTCAACTCCACTGAGGCTTATGCTGACACTGTAAGTCATTCAACTCCACTGAGGCTACCGCTGACACTGTAAGTCATTCAACTCCACTGAGGCTTCCGCTGACACTGTAAGTCATTCAACTCCACTGAGGCGTACGCTGACACTGTACGTCATTCAACTCCACTGAGGCTTACGCTGACACTGTAAGTCATTCAACTCCACTGAGGCTTACGCTGACACTGTAAGTCATTCAACTCCACTGAGGCTTACGCTGACACTGTAAGTCATTCAACTCCACTGAGGCTTATGCTGACACTGTAAGTCATTCAATTCCACTGAGTGTTACGCTGACACTGTAAGTCATTCAAAGGTGATTTCAATCAGGAACTGAACACCCTGTTTAAGAACAATGTTAGAACAATGTTAGAAAACATCTGTCTGTCTGTCTGTCTGTCTGTCTGTCTGTCTGTCTGTCTGTCTGTCTGTCTGTCTGTCTGTCTGTCTGTCTGTCTGTCTGTCTGTCTGTCTGTCTGTCTGTCTGTCTGTCTGTCTGTCTGTCTGTCTGTCTGTCTGTCTGTCTGTCTGTCTGTCTGTCTGTCTGTCTGTCTGTCTGTCTGTCTGTCTGTCTGTCTGTCTTTTGGACCTGTGCCCATGTGTACCCACAGAGAGTAGCCCAGGAAACTACTGCCTTTTACTGTACCTTTCACCTCCTATTCTACCACCTATTCTACTTATCTCTTACATGTTGGCAATTCCTTGAAACAACCACAGGGGGGTGCTGGAGAATAATTGAACAAACCTTTCTCATGACATCAGCAAAAAGGGCTAATGCCAAAACCCACAGCCCATGGGTGCTGAAAACAACTCACTATCACTATATTCATTTACTAGCGCATATTTTCATTTGCAAGATACTGCTAAGCCATGTGTAAGGTACTGGTGTCACAGAAGGGACCATAGATATGGAACCTGATATATTGTCTATGGGAGGGACCCGCCAGCCTGTGTCTGTAGTGTGTGACCCCACTGTACTGATCCAGGTCATGGCAGCGTGGACACGGCTCCTCTCCTCAGCTGAGCCAGAAAAATGACAAAGCTGAGCTCCACGTCCCGTCCAAGGCCACCCAGCACGATGAATAAACCTGGGACGTCAAACAACCGGAGAGGCTGGATTTATTCCTCCTAACACAGCACAGAGAGAGAGAGAGAGAGAGAGAGAGAGAGAGAGAGAGAGAGAGAGAGAGAGAGAGAGAGAGGGCGAGAGAGAGAATATTAGAGAAATACATTATTAAAGTAAACATGGGCTAGTGTAGTTTGTGAACACATTAAACGTCCAATGTCTAGGAAAGTCCAGGCGATTTGGAAACTATTGTCACAGCATTAGAAATCCTTTTAGTTGTTCCTGTCTGGCCTTTCCACTAAGTAGCTGTATAGCCGTGCTTGTGTAGGAGCTTCAGATATCTCCTTGAGGCCTGATCGTAGTGTTTACCTATGCCGAAGTGGGCCAGTCACACTCTCATCTCCGGTACCACTTCACAAGCATTAACACACTGGAGTGGCCTCTATTAACTAGGAGAGACACACCCTACTGTACAGATACACGCACACGGACAAACACATATAGACACATGTATACACACACACATGAGTATATGCGTGTCCATGCACACACACATAAACACATATACACACACACACACACACACACACACACACACACACACACATGCACGCACACAAACACACACACTGTACTGGGGAGATTCTAGGGTTTTGTCAAGGTTATGCTAGCAGCAGTGAGAAACAACAATGTGAGTGGCTTTACATAATGTAGATGCACTTTTGAGTTCTGTCTCCAAGATCACATCATGTGAACCCATATGCTGCAGTAGTCAAGAGGTGCAGCTTGGCATATTTCTATGCCTGTTGATTTGTTTAGTTGTTTGTCTGCTGCTGATGGTGAGTGTATTCAGGGGACTTCCTGTCAGTGGCATTCTGTTTCCTGTGTCTTCCCCCCACCCCAACAGGACGCCCTGGCTTCCCCTCAGAGTGAGGCTGTTCCTGAACTGATAAAAGGTGCACTGCCTCTCTCTCTCTCTTTCTGTGTGTGTGTGTGCTTGTGGGGAAAAAACTCTATAAAACTCTTACTATATATGAGAAAGCCACTCAGCAGAAACACACATTATCAGTTGAGATACAAGAACATCCACTCCAGTGACCATAATCACATTTCTGTGACTGACAAGCAGGCTGAAGTCACACAATATGAGAATAACCATCAGATAAACAGCTGGGAAGTGGGTTATCAGTAACAGCTACCAGTGGCCCTCTAACTGCAATAGAGAGATTAATTGATAACAGCCAGGCTGATCATAAATCAGTCAGGGATTGGACAGGCTGGCTGACTCAAGGTATGAGCATGCATCGATGATCAAATGGTTCTGCCTAGTGGAGTAAAAATGACCTCCTCTTCCCCCCACGTACGCTGTTGTTTCTCAATAAATTATGTCCCTTCCCCCTCCCCCCTCCCCCCACACACACACACACACACACACACACACACACACACACACACACACACACACACACACACACACACACACACACACACACACACACACACACACACACACACACACACACACACACACACACACACACACACACACACACACACACACACACACACACAAAGGCTAAATAAATGACCAGTGAACATGTGCAATGACCAAATACATCTTCGTTGCCAGTAATAGAGATAGAGACGGAGATGGTCTTGGGGTTGACAGCAGGACTCAGGCTTGCATCTATCAGGTTTTTCAGTATAACTTCTAAGCTGAGGAGAGACAGAGGGCAGAGAGTAAAGAGTAAAGGATCGCTTGGAGGAGGCCACAATTGAACAGTTGTGGAAAAAAACTGTCCAAACACAGAGATTACATTATAGCAGCTATCTAACATCATTAGACTGCTAAAATATAGGATACGGATTTCAAATAATGTCTCCCCAAAACTGCCCTCATAACTAGAGCCTGTATTTGTGGTCTTTCTTTCTATCGCTCTGTGACTTCATGTAAATCAATACTAGAGGAATTTCCAAAGAAATAATTACCCCTATCTTCTCTCCCTGCCTCCTGTTCAACTTTGTCTTCTTCAAACACTCTCTCTTCCTAACTCTCATCATGGTGTTGCGAAAGTGTATACAGATAGTCTTGGTTTACGGAGGAGGAGAGGAGTGAGGGAGCATGGTATACCCCTCCTTCAGACTATGTGCTCACACTGAGAGATATTTGCCTGATTTACATCCTTTTCGAAGGCCAAGGCCCCTATCTCCCCTTCCATGATTCCTGCCTGGATGGGCACAGGATAACACACAGACACCCTCTTATTTTAGTCTCTGACTCTCCTTCATACGTGTTCCAAACCTAGAGTAGAGATATATACAGTATGCAGTGGTTTCACACTCTTGTCATCAGTGCTTTAAACCTTCATAACTGAAAATATAACTTCCATCAGATCCTCCTCTCCACCCATCAGATCCTCCCCTCCACCCTCTCAGGGCTGGCCGCCTCAGGCTCTGCACACTCTTGGTTTGCATCCTACCTACCTATACCAAGTGATGTGGAGAGGATCTGTGTCTGCACCACGTACTCCCACTACTGGTGTACCCCAGGGCTCGGTTCTAGGCCCTCTCCTCTTCTCTCAATGCACCAAGTCACTCGGCTCCGTCACATCCTCACGTGGTCTCTCCTATCATTGCTATGCGGATGACACTGAACTACTTTTCTCCTTCCCCCCTTCTGACACCCAGGTGGCGAATCTCTGTGTGCCTGGCAGATATCTCAGCTCGGATGTCGACCCACCACCTAAAGCTCAAACTTAACAAGATAGAGCTGTTCTTCCGGGAAAGTCCTTCCCACTCCAAGACTTCTCCATCACGGTTGACAACTCCATGGTGTCCCCCTCCCAGAGTGCAAAGGACCTTGGCATAACCCTGGACAACACCCTGTCATTCTCTGCAAACATTAACGCAGTGACTCGCTTCTGCAGGTTCATGCTCTACAATATCCGTAGAGTACGACCCTACCTCACATTGAAAGCGGCGCAGGTCCTAATCCAGGCACGTCCTACAACTCGCTGTTGGCTGGGCTGCCCACCTGGTATTGAACCTTCCAAAATTCTCCCGTCACCCACTTCTCCGCACACTCCACTGGCTTCCAGTCAAAGCTTGCATCCACTACAAGACCATGGTTCTTGCCAACGGAGCAGCAATAGGAACTGCCCCCTCCTACCTTCAGGCTCTGCTCAAACCCTACACCCCAACCCAAGTACTCCTTTCTGCCACCTCTGGTCTCTTGGCCCTCTGGTCTCTTGACCTCCGGTCTTTTGAGCTCTTCTCTGTCCATGCACGCTCATGGTGGTACCAGCTATCCCCCCCCCCGTGCAACCGTTGCTGACAGGTGTATAAAATCGAGCAAACAGCCATGCTATCTCCATAGACAAACAGGGGCAGTAGAATGGCCCATACTGAAGAAGTCAGTCAGTTCGTAAAATGTTTGCCCTGCTAGAGCTTCCCCGGTCAGGAGCAACAACAGCTCAGCTGTGAAGTGGTAGGCCACACAAGCTCACATAACAGGACCCCCGAGTGCTGTAGCGCGTGGTGCATAGAAATCTTTGGTTGCAACACTCACTACAGAGCTCCAAACTGCATCTGGAAGCAACTTCAGCACAAGAACTGTTCGTCCCGGAGCTTCATGAAATGGGTTTCCATGGCCGATGAGCCGCACACAAGCCTAAGATCACTATGCGCAATGCCAAGCGTCGTCTGTAGTGGTGTAAAGCTTTCCGCCATTGGGCTCAGTGGAAACGCATTCTCTAAGTGTTGAATCACGCTTCACCATCTGGCAATCCAACGGGCGGATCTGGGTTTGGCAGATGCCGTGAAGAACGCTACCTGCCCGAATGCATAGTGCCAACTTTAAAGTTTGGTGGAGGAGGAATAATGGTCTGCTGCTGTTCGGGATAGGCCCCTTAGTTCTACTGAAGGGAAATCTTAACGCTACACCATACAATGACATTCTAGAAGATTCTGTGCTTCCAACTTTGTGGCAAGAGTTTGGGGAAGGCCCTTTCCTGTTTCAGCATGAAATAGCTTGTCGAGATCGGTGTGGAGGAACTTTACTGGCCTGCATAGAGCCCTGGCCTCAACCCCATCGAGCCAGAGAAGGCCAAGAGTGTGCAAAGCTGTCATCAAGGAAAAGGGTGGCTACTTTGAAGAATCTCAAATATTAAATACATTTAACACTTTTTTGGTAACTACATGATTCCATATGTGTTATTTCATAGTTTTGATTTCTTCACTATTATTCTACAATGTAGAAAATTGTGAAAATAAAGAAAAACCCAGGAATGAGTAAGTGTGTCCAAACTTTTGACTGGTACTGTATATATATTTATAAACTGGGTGATTCGAGCCCTGAAACTGATTGGCTGACATCTGTGGTATATCAGACCGTATACCACGGGTATGACAAAACATTTATTTTTACTGCTCTAATTACGTTGGTAACCAGTTTATAATAACAATAAGGCACCTCAGGGGTTTGTGGTATATGACCAATATACCACAGTTAAGGGCTGTGTCCAGACACTCTGTGTTACGTCGCGCATAAGAACAGCCCTTAATCGTGGTATATTGGCCATATACCACACCCCCTCATGCCTTAATGCTTAAATATACACTGAGTCAACAAAACATTAGGAACACCTTCCTAATATTGAGTTGCACCCCTTTTGACCTCAGAACAGCCTCAATTCGTTGGGGCATGGACTCTACAAGGCGACGAAAGCATTCAACAGGGATGCTGGCGCATGTTAACTCCAATGCTTCCCCCAGTTGTGTCAAGTTGGCTAGATGTCCTTTGGGTGGTGGACCATTGTTGATACACACGTGAAACTGCTGAGCAAGAAACCCCAGCTGCGTTGCAGTTCTTGACACAGTCAAACCGATGTCCCTGGCACCTACTACCGTACCCTGTTCAAAGGCACTTAAATATGTTGTCTTGCCAATTCACCCTTTGAATGGCACACATACACAATCCATAAATCAATTGTCTCAATGAGTAAAAATCCTTCTTTAACCCTTCATCTACACTGATTGAAGTGGATTTAAAATGTGACATCAATAATGGATCATAGCTTTCAACTGGATTCACCTGGTCAGTCTATGTCATGTTTTGTTCACTCAGTGTATATACGCAGTGAAGGAAAAGAACATTGATGGTTCTATCCCTACCCCAGAGTGTCATGGGGATTTTAGAAAACCACAGCTAGCCTAAAAAAACTAACCCACTCACACCAAACTCTGCAATGACAGCTAACGTTCCCTTTTAATTTGTTTCAGCTGTTTTGCATTGACATTTTAAATCCATATTAATGATGCCTCATGATTTTGCCTGGTCATAAAAATGGCTAGTAGCTCTCTCTATGGAAGGGGGAACGTCTAATTCCTATTTTGCAACATTGTTGCAGAAGTTTCAGTGGCAAACAGCAAGGTTCATACAAACCTGTGCTGTTACAAACCTCAATTCTAGCTTGAAGCAAGCATAATGTGTTAAATATATGCATACTCTCTTCGATAAAAAACAGGATTCTATATAGAACCTTTTAGTCAATTCAACATTTTACTGCCATTCTGATTCAAAAACCAACTGCCATTCCAGCATGACAAAGCAAGAGGACGGTGGTTGAACCAACTTGCAAGTAGCTAACCAATGAGCACATTATTTTTCAATGTATTAAGGTAAGCAAAGTTGACTATTTAATAAAAATGAATGAAGCCAAAGTAATATGATAAACTATAGGCTAGATAAAGAAAGTTGAAAGGTTATTATAATTTGAGCAGTTTTATAAGCTAGCTAGTTAGCTAGCTAATTTAGGTAGCTAAACAAAAAAAGCTAGCCAACTAACTCTTTCAAATAAACATGATTTTATTATGGGATATGCCAAATAGAGAGCTACAGACACAGCCTGACTTATATTTCAGTATTTCAGTGCGGAGTCAATTGAAGGGACTATGTTTTTTGAAGCCGTTAGAAAACTGTTGCTGACTGAGAGGAGGTATGTATCAAGTATTTATAATAAATAATGTTTAATAAGTCTTCAATAGCCTAGTTAATCATTATATGACTTTTAACACACTATGTTTTGTTCAATCTGGCAGTAACCCAGAACTGTCAGAGGCAGAGAATCTCTTTCGGCTGTTGCTGACAACAACTCCGTGTAAGTTGTTCTTCTACATCATAATAATAATATGTATGCATAGAATGTTGTCTTCATTTTGGCAGATTTATTTATTTATTTCTGAAGATGAACTAATGTTTTTGCTCTTTTTTCTTCTTCTCTGGAACCAGTCAGGCAACAACAACCCATACTGTACTGGCAGTAGGTAGCCCAGCAGTAAGGAGCTGTGGCAGGAGTTAGACCTGTGGCTGAAGGTGGCCAGTTTGAATCCCGGGCCGGGAGCTGATTTTCTTTGTTGTTGCAGGATTTATCTGACAACTGGAAGGCTGCTGGGTTATTAACATTAAATATTAATAACATTCCACCCATGAGGCCACTAGAGGGAGATTTGGTCATTTGACTGCAGCTTGAGGGGGGGGGGGTCTGCTGTTTGGGGGGGTTGAACGGAGCAGAAGACACGTTTTTATTGTTCGCTGTAACTAATGAACAAGGTTGTATTGTATTTTATTGTATTGCATAGAAGTCAGCCAGAGCTGACGTGGGCCATCATTCAAACAATGTTTGCATATAATGACAATAAATTTGAAAAGCTATGCTGGTATTCTTTTGTCCATTACTTAATTGTTTATTAAATTATATTCTTAGCTTAAAATATCACTATTTAATGGTAGTGGCCATAATTTATGCAGGGTTCTATATGGAACCATTTTGGTTTAGTGATGAAGAACCTCTAGGGTTCTGACCAAAGAACCATATACAAGGGTTCTATATAGAACTTTTAGGGGTCCCATGTATGAAGCAAGTGATAGAACCCTTGTTGGTTCTAAAAGGAACCTTATTTTCTAAGTATCATGACACAAGGCGAGACCCAGATGCAGACACAGGAGGGAGATGGTTGGAGTATTTATGGATTTATGGATTAATATTTATTAATCCAAAAGGGTAAGGCAAGAGAATGGTCGTGGACAGGCAAAAGGGTCAAAACCAGTTCAAAAGGTACCGAAGGGCAGGCAGAAACAAGGTCAGGTTAGGCAGGATGATCAGGCAGGCGGGAGAGTAGTCCAGAGTCAGGCAGGGGTCAAAACCGGGAACACTATCAAAAAGAGAATAGCAAAAGGAGTATGGGAAAAACACACTGGTTGACTTGACTAACATACAAGACGAACTGGCACAGAGAGACAGGAAACACAGTGATAAATACACTGGGGAAAATAAGCGACACCTGGAGGGGGTGGAGACAATAACAGGAACAGGTGAAACAGATCAGGGCGTGACACTAAGAGTGCATGATACCTACTAATGGTATAGTTACTTTAGAAATAAACTAAAGTAGAAGGTTGGTTGGGTGCATGGCTGGGCATAATCCATGACCTTCTAGCAATCCAAAGGTCGGTTGTTTGAGTTGCGTTGGGGGCACTGTAGCATTTTAGCTATTCCTTTCCCTAACCCTTATTCTGAACATAACCCAATTCACGTAACCTTCTAAGTAAATTCACCTTACCTTAATCGTTTTAGTTCTCCTAACCGTTTACGTAAATTATTCTAACCTTTGTCATTAGTTCCCCTAACCGCCAGCATAAATGATCCCCTTAATTCTCCTTTGTTGTTACTGTGCAACAAGCAACCTTGTCTCAGAGAAATACGTAGAATACTAGGCTATTCATCGTCCAAGATGTATGATAAGTAACGTCATCCAATTCGCTATTCTATTCACAATGTAACCTAATTTAACGTAATATATCATACTATAGTAAATGGAGTGTTACAGATTTACATACTGAGTAATACAAATTCCACTGAGATCACGTTGCAAACAAGGCTACAACTTAGTGGACTACCTCTTTTAAGAATACCCACAAATAGGTATGCAGAGATCAAGTGAGAGATCATAAAAGTTCATTAATATAGAGAAATGTGGTTGACTGTCTGCCTCTCAGCAATCAGCAGCTCACCCAGTTGTGGCCCCATCGGCTGTCAGCAAGGCCATTCGTCCTGAGAGGAGCCAATGAGCGATAGCCCCAGCCCTGAGCCTAGACAATCACAGAGCTTGGAGAGTGACATTGAGGGAGATGCTCCAAATAGCTCTGTAGTGTTTATGGGCTCCTGTCTGGCTGATAGAAAGCAGAACCCCCGATAGGAAAAAAAGCAATTAGGCAATTACACCATGCGGGCCTATTAGGAGAGCTGGATCACAGTGTTTTCTTAGCCTCTTTATGGGCCGATAAGGTACAGGCTGAAAAATGATAAAATGGAGAGTGCAGATCACATCCAGAGGAGTCTGAGAAGAGGGATGGGGATGTGGGAGATTCTTGGAAGAGGGTTAGGGCCGTGGAGGGGCTTTTTAAAGGAGGGTCTCTTAACAGGAGGAATGATGCTCTGACAACTTTGTTCAACTTTGAACTCAATCCAGGAAAATGTAATGATTGGAAATGAAATATTGTCACACTAATAGCTTTAAAGGTCCAATGGAGCCATTTTTAAATCAATATTAAGTCCTTTCTGGTAACAATAACCACGTTTCCATCCACAGTTTTTATGCGAGTAAAGTCCTACCGTATAAAAACTATACCTCTCTTATCCATAACAATCTCATCATGTGGACTAGCCAGGCCCCCCGTGATACAAGTCAATATTCGACGTCCATGGAAAGCCGAAACTCCGCCCACGCAAACCTGCTGATTAGAAGGTCCTGTGTAGATTGTATTTTCAATCAACTATCAGGAAATAACACTGATAAAAAAATCACACTTTTCCAGTTTTAGTTTCATCAGCGGTTGTACAATATGAGATGAAACACAGAAGAAACAGAACTGCACTGGGCCTTTACGTTTAAAACCATACCTGTTGTTATTCAAAAGCAGATGTCACCTAGAACATCCCTCATTCTCAATATCGTCTTATATAGCATGCGGAAATACACACAACTCACTCACCATATCACGTCATACCAAACCATCCATCTTAAACAAACTCTTGAGGTTGAAACTGGCCAAGTTGCCCACTTGAAACACAATGAGGTTAGCCTTCCTAAGCCTATAAACCTTTAGTAACGTTCCACCACCGGATTTTTCATTTGATTATGTATTTATAGTGACGTAGGCCAGTTAGCTGCTTATCATTGGCCAATGTTTTCTTTCCATGTGTTATGTCCGGTTTTTGTCCTAACCGAGGACCACATTGGAAATAAGGGTTTTTACGCTGTCGTGTGTCATCCCCTGGGTTTCTTTGTACTTTTAAAACTGTTTTTAATAAGCTGAACGAATTGTTTCACCCAAATTCAAATCAATCAATTGCCCCAAAATCATGCTAGTTGTTAGTCCTGGTGGTGGTTTCATGGTAGGCTTTGAGTTGGTAGTACATGTCTCTGGCCTGGTCTGCTGAGTCAGAGGATCAAAGTTCTAGGGCTATGAAGACTTGTCTCTCAGAATGGACCAGTGGACCCGCCACCTACCATAAATCTAACCAGAATGAGGAGCTGGACACCTGGGTGGTCTCTCTCTCCCTCTCTTCTCTCCTTTGCCTTTCTCCCTCTACCATTCCTTTCACATCGCCATACCTCTCCACAAAGCATGCTCTATTATACAAACCCTGATAAAAAGCCATAAACAGTATTCTGTCTTTCTCTCTTTAGCGCACTCGTTTTCTGCCTCTCCTTTCTTTTTCGGGGCCAGTTCTCCCCTCCCTTCTATTGAGACTCTGAGGTCCTCTAAATCCATTTCAAAACTAATAAACAATTGTCAAGTGAGAGAAAAAGCAGAGAGAGCACTTTAAAAGCACATCAAAGACCAGGGAGAAGAGCCATGAGGATGGGAAACATGGACATCTAGCACACACACACTGACACACACACACACACACACACACACACACACACACACACACACACACACACGCAACAACAACAACAACATGATCAGATACAAGTCACTGTGGGTAATTATCGTTACAGTTTTTTTTATCGCTTTGGTACTATTTTCACAAGTAAGTGGGGAATTTTCAAAAATCTTAGTACCAAACTCTAAACTGGTAACACTTGTAATGCAGCCAGTCTTAATTCAAAACCTTTCGTTGTGCATTCATTTTGTTTGTAGACATCTTTCACCACACAACCACACAACCACTTTCACCACATAAGTGCATTGGTTTAATCATCAAAATGGAACATAATGATATCTTCTCAATTTAGTTATTTTAACAACCAGTTAATCCAATAGCAAAAAAATGAAGGCAATGTTACAAACTTGCCCTTTGAATGTAGTGTGCTACAGTACTGTAAATTACAGTACATTACACTGTTGTCACATTAGGCAATACACTTGCACTACCCATTACATTGATTGAACATCACATTTGGGATCAAAGGTGTGATCATTGAAGACATCTTTCACAATGTAATCAAATGAAAAAAATTAAGAAACAATGTTTATAATGTTTATATAGCAGGCACTAGTTTGCATCAAGCCTGTGTTGAGCATTTGGCCATAGGTTCCCATCAACATCGCAGTAAATATGCTCATTGTTCATGCACCTGGGGAAAAACCTTTTGTAAGGCGAATCCAAACCTGACATAGGTCTGGGTTGAAATCATTGCATGCCTCATCCATGGCGTGAAGGAGGGTGGTACGCTCATGGGGATGACAATCATACATTTTCCACATGTATTGTAATTGTGTATTGTATTTTACAGTAATATATTCTACTTACCTAGTGTAGTGGTCCTGCACTTAGCTCAGTTCATAAGAGCATGGCACTAGCAACACCAGAGGTATGCGTTCAATTCCCACTGGGGTCACATACCAAAATGTGTAGACTGTTGTCACTTTGGACAAAAGTGTCTGCTAAGTAAATGTCATACATTACAGTACTGTACTGGCCAATGACATTTTAGTAAAGCAGTGTGATTGCACCAATGCGATAACAAAAAACTGTATGACAATTTACCTTCTCTGTCAGTTGAAGGGCAATGTAGACAATAAGAGACAGAAAGATGCCACTCTGTCGCTGCTTTAAAACCTCCCTCCCTGCCTCTAATTCCCTCCCTCCCTCTAACTCCCTCCGACCTCCCTCCCTCTAACTCCCTCTGACCTCCCCCCCTCCCTCTCCGTCCGTCACTGCCATAGTCTAGATGCTGTGGAGGAGCCAGGCTGGCTGAGACTGGGGGAGCCAGCCCTCCGTGGGGGCGGGGGGAGATAAGTTTACTTCACAGTCCATGACATAAATCACATCAAGACATGACGCTCGGACACTGAGCAGGACTACTGATAAAACTAGCAGGGGAGAGACAGAGAGAGAGACAGAGAGAGAGAGAGAGAGAGAGAGAGAGAGAGAGAGAGAGAGAGAGAGAGAGAGAGAGAGAGAGAGAGAGAGAGAGAGAGAGAGAGAGAGAGAGAGAGAGAGAGAGAGAGAGAGAGAGAGAGAGAGAGAGAGAGAGAGAAAGAGAGAGAGAGAAAGAGAGAGAGAAAAAGAGAGAGAGAGAGAGAGAGAGAGAGAGAAAGAGAGAGAAAGAGACCTTTCAGATTGCTTTCACTTCCAAAGCCCAACACCAAAAATGTTACAATGTACAGCCAGGGCCCTAATGAGTCCATAGGACTACAGGGAGAGGGGAATATCCAGAGACTGAGTAGGTGTCATTGTTTAAAGCAGCTGTCTGCTTCTGTTTCTCTCTATTGTAGAAAAGAGGGATGTGATGATCTTGTTATTGTAGGCCAACTTGAATGACCTCATAGTCTTGAAGATAAATGGTAAGTCTATGTGGTGTTGCCTGTAGGACCCTATAGACTGTCATTCATAATCATTTAGACAACTTTGATTAGCCTTCTGTTACTTTTGATAACTGCCCCTTTAATTATAAGGGGAAAAAATATTGTGACAAAGTCACATGTCAATCATCAAAAACTTTTGAATGATTCATATCTCATATATGTTGGCACAGAAATAAGCCTCCTCTGCCTTGTCCTAGTTATTAAACCGGGTATTGTATGACGATTTTCCCTTACCTGGTACCGTCCGTCATACGGGAGGCTTGGTTACACTACATCAACGCGGTAAAAGAATGGGAGATTGTAAATAGTTTGACGGCCTTACATTTCTCCCGCTGTCTTAAATGAACTGTTTACCCAAGAGGCTGATTGGTTACAAAAACGAAACGTCCGTTTGTATACAGAAATGCCCACAGCCTGTATATACAGTATATCGCCAAGACACGCTAACATAACACCTCACCAAGAATGCCACGGGTTGTGGGCCCATCTATTAGGCGTTGAGAAAGGTCAAGAGAGTGTGCGACAAGAGTGGTAAGTAGAGAATCATTCAAGGGAATAACGACATGCAGGTGGAAATAGAACCAGTCTCACACAGAACGTTTGCACACATGCAAACACACGTACACACACACGCACACACATTCGCAGTCTTACATTGGTACACAGTCCCTCCTCAGTCTTATCGGTGAGCAGTGAGATTGAGCTTGATCTCAGTATGGAAAAACTTGCAGCGGACATTAAAGCAAATAGGAATGAGTGTGCTTTCCTGGCCAGACTTTCAGTCTTTGCTGCTGGAGATAGCAGCTCCAGCAACCCTCCCACCTCTTTCACAAACCTGCCTGCAATAGCTGGCTGGCATACAGGCGCACACGTATGCTCGTAGGCCTACACACATGTGCATGCTTAAAGTCATCATATACTAAGGTACACACAGTCAGAGAGAGAGATATGGGGAGGGGGGGGGGGGGGGGCTGAAGGAACAGCCCTCTCTGTGTGATGTGTTTGAGTCTGGTTCTCTCTGGTCAGTGGAGCCTGCTGCCTGTCAACTGTGAGTGGTCTTATCTTCCCCAAACATTGACTTAACCCTTTGTCTTACAGGACCTGGGACAATGAGACAGGCCCGAGGAATCCCAGCAGAGAGCCACAGAGACAGGCTGCTTGTTTTCTGATACCCTACTCCCTTCCCTTCTCTGGCCTGGTCTGCCTGACTACACCCTGCCTCTGCCTCACACATCACACACACCAAGGCTGCATGGCTGCATGGAGCTACTGGTGACTAGCCTCTCCTTCTCTCCTCTCTCTGCATTTCTCACTCATCATCTAATCTCTCCTCTCCTCTCCCTCACTCACCCTTTCCTTTCCCCTCCCTTAATCGCTCCACCCCAAAATGTCATTTGTTTAAACTTTAAGGTATACAGTATATTTCCTTGTCTTGATTTATTTGATTCACTCGTTTCTTGTTCTAGACCAGCTGGCTCAAAGTATTTATGTCTTCTTTCTAATTCAAGCAGTCATCTCATACAGAGTATGCCGTAAATACCGCTGGTTATCTATGTGCGTTTAGAAGTTACTTGTCAGAAGAATGCTGCAATCAACCTTTGTCTTTGTGTCCACTTAGGGGTCGAGGGTTGGGGTTGGGGGGATGATGGGGGTTGGGGGGGGGGTTCAAAGGGGGTAGAGGCTTCATCAAGCGGAACAGGACTGGCCCTCTGAGAGGAGAGGATGGTTCTGATCTCCCCAGAAAGTCAAACACTCCTCCTTTGTGCTCTATTTATGATCCCCCACCTTACAACCCAATCAGTGGCCCAGAAGTTGAACAGCCATTTTTTTCTCCTTCCATCCATCCCTGGCAGGCAGGGAGCTGAGTAAAGCACTTCTGTGAACTCTTGATCCCAAATGGAAGAGGACTGCAATGAGCAAAGGAAGGGGGGAAAAGAATGAGAAAAGTGACAGAAATACATCCAGCTCTCCTCCGCACACTCCCATGTATAATCAAACAAATCAGGATCCAAAATATTTCAAAATAGGAGGATCTGGATCTGGAGTTGCCTCTATAAATCTGTGATGCCGTCTAACCCTAACCCTAACCCTAACCCTCAGCAAACCCTCCTGGATTTAACCCACTGGATGACAGCTCTTTTTATCTTTTCTCTCTTTGGTCTTTCTCTGGTCTCTGCATTCTTACTGTAAAATAAATAGAGTGCATCTATGTGCAGGAAACAGAGGCGAGGCATTGCTCCGGATTATGCAAAGTGCATTTTCAGAAGCACAGACTCACAGAAAACAGGGAGGGAGAGAAGAAGAGAGAGAGAGAGAGAGAGAGAGAGAGAGAGAGAGAGAGAGAGAGAGAGAGAGAGAGAGAGAGAGAGAGAGAGAGAGAGAGAGAGAGAGAGAGAGAGAGAGAGTAGTACAGAAAAAGGGGGAGAGAGAAGTATCGATGTGAGAAGTAGGAACAAACACAAACACTTGTTTAGATCTGACCAGAGGGATAGTCTGACAGGAGACAGTGGAGCGAGAGAAAGAGGGGAGAGGTGGAAGAGAATGAAAGAGAATTCCACATGTAGTCTTTACGATGGCCATAATGATCATTATTTAGTGCTGTGCTTAGGGTACAGGGTGGAATTACTGGGTATGACATCACCTCTGGAGCTTCATCAGAAGATCAAACAGACATGGCTGTTGGACCATGTGCACGGCATCGTTCATGTTTTAGACTTCAAGGAAGAGACGTGAGCGTTGTCCATATTTTAACAACATGCTCTCATTGAATTGAAAACATGATGGCATTTCTGCTGTCTTAAATACTGTCAATTTCAGTTGAAGTAAATGAACCATTGCATGTAGGTTTTTGCTGAGCTTGGCAATGACCCTGGTGTCAGTGTCTGTGTGTGTATGTGTGTGAGTGCATGCGTGTGCGTGCGCGTTGGTGCGTGTGTGTGTCTCTCTCTCTGGGGGTTTCTCTCTGAGAGAAGTGGAAGACAGCATTCCTGATGAGTCAGTGACCTCGGGGCTAAATAGGGGTGATGGTGAGGCTGAGCTTGAGTCATCGGTAGCTGATGGTCATGGGGGTGTCTGGTGATAGCTAATGAACAATGGGATGGAAAGGGAAAGATAGTGGACATGTAGTATAGGGGTGGGTTATGGATTGGGCTAGAGTGGAGGGGTTTGAAGGAAGGTGGGAGGTAGGGGACTTGGGGGATACTGGCTGTCCTGTCTCCTCCTGTCCGTTGTCTGGATGGGGGTCTGAAGTAAAAATAACACCGCTATGGAGCCTCCATATAGCCTGACGCTGACGCCTGTGCTGACACTGAGGTGGCGCAGTGGGAACCAGGGAGCCGCCCTCTCCTGGGGCCAGTACCTGGTACCCATCACTCCACACCTCCATCCCCACCCCCACTCCCACCCTCCATCTCCTCCCTTCCCTCTCTCAGCCGCCCACCAGAGATGTTGCTCCTCTGAGGCTCCAGCTCAACAGATACGACTACACCCTCCTCCAGTCCACTTTATTAGCCCCCAACCCATCCACAAGATCCCCAGTAATCCAATCTTTCACCATCCCCTGTAATTCAGACTGTAAAATACTTTACACTTACTGTAATAAGCAGATCCATGGGGCTATTCCAATGACATGATGAGGCAGGGGTTCGTGAGATAGCGTTGTTCTTCCTTGTAAGCAGGAGTGGAAGCAAACATGTTCCTCTCTGTGTTACTACCACAGAAAGTAAATTCACCCCCACACAGACCTGGGCCATGAGAAGTGGGGACAGAACATATTTGGCACACTGAGGTCAGGAAGGGACATTATTTGAGCTACACAATATTCACTAAAGTATGCGGACACCCCTTCAAATTAGTGGATTTGGCGATTTCAGCCACATCCATTGCTGACAGGTGTATAAAATGGAGCACACAGCCACGCAATCTCCATAGACAAACATTGGCAGCAGAATGGCCTTGCTGAAGGGTTTGTAAAATTTCTAGATTGCTAGAGCTGCCCCTGTCAACTGTAAGTGCTGTTATTGTGAAGTGAGAAGCATCGGCTCAGCCGCAAAGTGGTAAGCCACACAAGCTCACAGAATGGGACCTGCGAGTGCTGAAATGTGTAGTGCGTAAAAATGATCTGTCCTCCGTTTCAATGCTCACTACTGAATTCAAAACTGCCCCTGGAAGCAAAGTCGGCATAAGAACTGTTCGTCGGGAGCTTCATGAAATGGGTTTCCATGGCCAAGCCTAAGATCACCATCCGCAATACCAAGCATCAGCTGGAGTGGTGTAAAAATCACCGCCATTGGACTCTGCAGCAGTGGAAACGCGTTCTCTGGAGTGATGAATCACGCTTCACCATCTTGCAGTCTGGCGGATGAATCTGGGTTTGGCGGATGCCAGGAGAACGCCACCTGCCCCAATGCATAGTGCCAACTGTAAAGTTTGGTGGAGGAGGAATAGTGGTTGTTTTTCATGGTTCGGGCTAGGCCCCTTAGTTCCAGTGAAGGGAAATGTTTATGCTACAGCACACAATTACATTTGATAAGATTCTGTGCTTCCAACTTGTTTGGAAGAAGGCCCTTTCCTGTTTCAGCATGACAACGCCCCTGTGGACAAAGCAAGGTCCATACAGAAATGTTTTGTCGAGATCGGTGTGGACGAACTCGACTGGCCTGCACAGAGCTATGACCTCAACCCCATCGAACACTTTTGGGATGAATTGGAACGCAGACTGCGATGCCAAGCCTAATCGCCCAACATCAGTGCCCGACCTCACTAATGCTCTTGTGACTGAATGGAAGCAAGTCCCCTCAGCAATGCTCAAACATCTAGTGGAAAGCCTTCCCAGAAGAGTGGAGGCCGTTATAGCAGCAAAGGGGGGGGGGCAACTCCATATTAATGCCCGAGATTTTGGAATGAGATGTTCGGCGAGCAGGTGTCCACATACTTTTGGTCATGTAGTGTATTTACCCAGAGTGACCACTGCGGTCAGGAAAAAACTTTGTTCTACCCAGTCCCAGTGTGGGCAATGATCCTGACCTGTCCGACTCTGTTAATCACTTTCCCCTGCGTTGAGTCAGCCTCTTATTCTCTTGGAGGATAATCAGAGCTTAAAAGGCTGAATGATGCAAACAAACAGCACAAACAATCATCTTCAGATCTCTCCTTTTGATCCCCTCTGTCCATACTGCTCCTCCTCTCACTGGCCCGACTGTCCTCTCCCCTTCATCCATTCCGTTCTCTCCTCCCCTCTCTCTCTCTCTCTCTCTCTCTCTCTCTCTATTCAATTCAATTTAAGGGGCTTTATTGGCATGGGAAACATATGTTTACATTGCCAAAGCAAGTGAACTAGATAATAAGCGAATGTGAAATAAACAATAAGAATTAATAGTAAACGTTACACTCTCAAAAGTTCCAAAAGAATAAAGACATTACAAATGTTGTACTACTTGCAAATAGTTAAAGTTCCAAAGGGAAAATAAATAAACATAATTATGGGTTGTATTTACAATAGGGCTTGTTCTTTGGGGTGGCAGGTAGCCTAGTGGTTAGAGTGTTGGGCCAGTAACTAAGTTGTTACTAGATCGAATCCCTGAGCTGACAAGGTAAAAATCTGTCGTTCTACCTCTGAACAAGGCAGTTAACCTAGGCTGTCATTGTAATAAGAATTTGTTCTTAACTGACTTGCCTAGTTAAATGATGGATAACATTTTAAAAAATCACTGCTTGCCATTTTCTTGTGGCAACAGGTCACAAATATTGCTGCTGTGATGGCACACTGTGGTATTTCACCCAATAGAAATGGGAGTTTATCAAAATTGGGTTTGTTTTCGAATTCTTTCTGTATCTGTGTAATCTGAGGGAGATATGTGTCTCTAATATGGTCATACATTTGGCAGGAGGTTAGGTAGTGGAGCTCAGTTTCCACCTCATTTTGTGGGCAGTGTGCACATAGCCTGTCTTCTCTTGAGAGCCAGGTCTGCCTACGGCTGCCTTTCTCTATAACAAGGCTATGCTCACTGAGTCTGTACATAGTCAAAACTTTCCTTAAGTTTGGGTCAGTCACAGAGGTCAGGTATTCTGCCATTGTGTCCTCTCTGTTTAGGGCCAAATAGCATTCTAGTTTGCTCAGTTTTTTTGTTAATTCTTTCCAATGTGTCAAGTAATTATCTTTTTGTTTTCTCATGATTTGGTTGGGTCTAATTGTGTTGCTGTCCTGGGGCTCTGTGGGGTCTGTTTGTGTTTGTGAACAGAGCCCCAGGACCAGCTTGCTTAGGGGGCTCTTCTCCAGGTTCATCTCTCAGTAGGTGATGGCTTTATTATAGAAGGTTTGGGAATCGCTTCCTTTTAGGTCGCTTCCTCTCTCTCACTCTCTGCCATCTCTCCTCCTCCCCATCCTCATCTGCTATCCCCTCTCTCTCCCTGTCTGTCTGTCTGTCCCTCCACTGAGTTTGATGGAGAGGGAGGGGGCTTGCGGGGGTTGAGTAAGCCTGGACTTGACCCCTGGTTTCTGGAATCCGTGGAGACGGAGTCTCCTCTCCAACAAACTCTAATGACACACACACACGCAGGCACGCACGCACCCACCCACGCACGCACGCACGCACGCACGCACGCACGCACGCACGCACGCACGCACGCACGCACGCACGCACGCACGCACGCACGCACGCACGCACACACACACACACACACACACACACACACACACACACACACACACACACACACACACACACACACACACACACACACACACTTCTACATGAACAACACTGATAGCCCCCATCCATCCACTCTCACCGACACACACAGTGTGCTGCCTTGGCAACGGGGGACATGGAATCATGTGATGGATGGTGAGTTGGGCGCCTCCTAACAAATCCAAATGTCTTTACATCAGCGGCTGATGAATGCTCGGTACGTCCAACCAATCACTTTCCCCTGGAGCTCCTGGAGGTAAGGTGCCCTTTTCAGAAGTTGTAAACAGTGTTGAGGTTTGGACATAAGCAAATCAGATGCAGAGCAATCCATAGGTCACAATAAAGATAATTCTATACATTTTTCCCTAATTCCCATTCACCTAAGAAAGCAGTGTGAGAATCCAAAGTGCTAACATGAATCTCTCTCTCAGGCACTCCAGGTGCGTTTCCCACCGAGCATGCCGTGCCAGCTCACAATAAATATAATCTCTGTCTATAATATACACACGGTGAGCGCTCAGCCACTAAGCTATCTATGGGTGCCGATGTTAAACTGTTTTAACTGTACTTTGGACCAAGGTGTGAGCCAAATGTCTCTCAGGGCCCATAAATCCAGTGTGACATAGTGTGTGTGGGAACATGGTTAGGACATATAGGGATAGCTAGTGCAGGGGAATGATGGGAGGGATACCTTTATTGTTTACACCTCAAGGGAACTTTTGTCCTGTTTTTACTCTCTTTCCTGTGCTTTTTCTCTCAAGGAAACAATCAAACCAGCGGTTGCGGAAGTCATCGTTTTCAGATGTCTCCTTGTCATCCATCACAGCATTGTTTTCTGTCTTATTTTAGGGGTTTCTCTGCACGTCCGGTTGTTTGGAGGGTTTTTTGTTTTAAAAAAGGAGAAAATAGCTCTGTTGAATGGACCAAAATTGCTAATAATATCAACAGAGTACATTATTCATTTGGAAGGAAACGTGTGGACATGCTCTCTCTCTCTCTCTCTCTCTCTCTCTCTCTCTCTATCTCTCTCTCTCTCTCTCTCTCTCTCTCTCACTCTCTCTCCCTTCCTCTCTCTCTCTCTCGCTCTCTCTCCCTTGCTTTCTCTCTCTTTCTCTCTCTCTCTGCTGTTGGATCGATACAGTATTGCTGTCCAGGGTGAGTAGTGTTGACTCTACAGATAGCCGTATTTTCTATGGGCTGTTGACGGGGCTGGGAGAGGTAGCACGGTCAAGCACAGAAAATCTCACCTTTGTGGAAGGACAGAGAAGGTGTCGCATCAGACACGCCCGTGACCCCAGCCCAGGGGTCAGTCATCTACAGTGACCTGTGATAGGGACCTGTCAGTATTCCACAACTATTGACCTTTATAAATGTAATGTACTATGATGTGGATCATTGTGTGCATAGTCCATATTGTAACCATAGTATAACCACACATTTTAACATCAACATTATAAATGCCAAGTGAAGCATCAGTCTCAGTGGAGTTTTTCTGTCCAAGTACTGAGCACCTGCCTGGGAGTGTGTGTGTGTGTGTGTGTGTGTGTGTGTGTGTGTGTGTGTGTGTGTGTGTGTGTGTGTGTGTGTGTGTGTGTGTGTGTGTGTGTGTGTGTGTGTGTGTGTGTGTGTGTGTGTGTGTGTGTGTGTGTGTGTGTGTGTGTGTGTGTGTGTGTGTGTGTGTGTGTGTGTGTGTGTGTGTGTGCGTGCGTGCGTGTGTGTGCGCGCCTGTGTGTGTGCGTTTGTCTTGCATGTAGTTATTACCCCCTTGGGGAGATGCACTTTGGTTTATGGGGCCCTTGTATTACGACCCTTGTCCCGCACGTTCCTTGACCTTTAGCAAGGCGAGGTCGTGTTCTTGAAGGCACAGCAGTGTGTTGTTTAAGTCGGAGCGTGCAGCGCCCCAGCACCTCTCTTTATATGTCTCACTAGGGACTGAACAAACACTAACTAATAAACAATAGACACAACTAAGCAAACATCGGCTTACTGTGAAGGCTAAGTTAGCAGGAGGACAGAAAGACAGAGACGTTGGGAAATTAGATATACCGTAGAAATATATCAATCAATTGTCTGAATGAAAAGTACAGTACCACTCTCTCAAGCAAACACAGTGCATCCATACATGAGAATGATTGAAATGAATATAATACCCATCTATCAATCCTCTTGTATTCTACAGTAGTAACTTTAGTAACTTGGCCAGAAATCTGGCGTTGTGTTTTTGCTCAGAGAAAGATATGCCCACGCAGCCGTGCGGCCCGAGGTGTGGAGGGGAGCACATCAGGGAATCGAATAGTTAATCACAATATAATGGAAGTCACAGGGAGATGAGAGCCCCCCAGAGCTGCTAAAGCAAACATGACTGTGTCTGTGTTTTTTTTTTTTGTAGTGGGGGGGTTTGCGGAAGGCAGGGTGGGGCAGGGAAGCTACAGTGTTGGAGCTCTACTGAGAGCACTGACAGTGAAGAAAAGGCCAAAACATGCACATGAAAGACTAATGTGTTCATTGTATTAAAATGAACTGCCTCAGAAAGTACCTTTCTCAATCCCTCTCGCCACACAGATGTAGGATCTTAATTTGATCAGCCTGTTGCAGGGGAACATTCCTGCAATGCAGGAAATTCTAAACATTTAGTGTCTTTGAGGTTTAAAAAATGTCTCATACAAAAATGTCCATGAATTATAATCCACATAATATTGCACATTTCCTGCTGCTGCAGGATTATTTTCCTGCTGTAGAAAACTGGCTCAAATTAAGATCCTACATCTGTGTCTCTCTATCCCTCCCTCTCCTTAGTAACAGTGTCTTTGTCTTGGTCTGGCATCCCTGGTGTTTCCCTCACCCATGTGCCACTGCTAACAGGGGGTTGTATAATCTAATGACTCAATAACATGTGTTTACAGTGTAATGGTATGCAGGACACTTAGCCCTGCTGGTTCCTGCAGGTACCACTGGCCAGAAAAGGCCGTCCTGGTGCTGGTAATGCTCCCCCCACCCACCTCTCTGGACCACTGCCCCTTGCCAGCTCCATCCAACATGAGCACCAACACACTTCTATCAACGCACTTCTGTAGTCCAAGATGGCGTAGCAGTCAGACGTCTTTGTCTTGTCGTGTCCCATGTATATATATATTATTTTCTTCGTATATATTTCAAATATATTTTTAATATTCTTTAGCTCAATATCAACATACTCTCCTGCAACCCTCTCTATATCCCCAGATTTCAACCGCAAGCTCTGGACATTTACACCTGGATCTCACAGCTAGCTAGCTGCTATCCGTGTGACTATTGGCTTACGTCGATCCCGGAGCAAACATCAATTATTCCGGAGCTAGCCAGCTGAAGAGTTCCATCAGCCACTCCTGGGCTACAATCATCTATCTGGACCCGTTTTACTGCCGATGCGGAGCCCCACCGGGCCTTCACGACTGGACTACCGATGTTATCTGCCCGAGGGAGTTATCCAACTGGCCCCTCCGTCGCGACGTTACCTGAACGCCCATCTGCGGCACTCTAATCGTTAGCTGTCTTATCGGCTGCTATCTGAATAGGTCTATCGGACAATTTTTCTTGGGTCACTTTAACTATGTCTATTTTGCCAATTGGATTGAACCCCTCTACCACACGGAACCCCACTAATCTACCGTCGGAAACGCATGAGGTGGCTAAAAACAGACCTCCATCCTATGCTAGCTTGCTACCGATGGCCCGGCTAGCTGTCTGAATCGCCGTTACCCCAACCAACCTCACTACTCACTGGACCCTTATGATCACTCGACTAAGCATGCCTCTCCTTAATGTCAATATGCCTTGTCCATTGCTGTTCTGGTTAGTGTTTATTGGCTTATTTAACTGTAGAGCCTCTAGCCCTGCTCATTATACCTTATCCAACCTTTGAGTTCCACCACCCACACATGCGATGACATCACCTGGTTTCAATTATGTTTCTAGAGACAATATCTCTCTCATCATCACTCAATACCTAGGTTTACCTCCACTGTATTCACATCCTACCATACCTTTGTCTGTACATTATACTTTGAAGCTATTTTATCGCCCCCAGAAACCTCCTTTTACTCTCTGTTGCGGACGTTCTAGACGACCAATTCTCATAGCTTTTAGCCGTACCCTTATCCTACTCCTCATCAGTTCCTCTGGTGATGTAGAGGTGAATCCAGGCCCTGCAGTGCCTAGCTCCACTCCTATTCCCCAGGCGCTCTCTTTTGATGACTTCTGTAACCGTAAATAGCCTTGGTTTCATGCATGTTAACATTAGAAGCCTCCTCCCTAAGTTTGTTTTATTCACTGCTTTAGCACACTCTGCCAACCCGGATGTTCTAGCCATGTCTGAATCCTGGCTTAGGAAGACCACCAAAAATTCTGAAATCTCCATTCCTAACTACAACATTTTCAGACAAGATAGAACAGCCAAAGGGGGCGGTGTTTCAATCTACTGCAAAGAAAGCCTGCAGAGTTCTGTTCTACTATCCAGGTCTGTACCCAAGCAATTTGAACTTCTACTTTTAAAAATCCACCTCTCTAAAAACAGCCATCCTACAATCTAAGCTTGATGACCTCAATCTCACACAAATTATCAATGAACCTACCAGGTACCACCCCAAAGCCGTAAACACTGGCACCCTCATAGATATCATCCTAACCAACTTGCCCTCTAAATACACCTCTGCTGTTTTCAACCAAGATCTCAGCGATCACTGCCTCATTGCCTGCATCCGTAATGGGTCAGCGGTCAAACGACCTCCACTCATCACTGTCAAACGCTCCCCAAAACACTTCAGCAAGCAGGCCTTTCTAATCGACCTGGCCGGGGTATCCTGGAACGATATTGATCTCATCCCGTCAGTAGAGGATGCCTGGTTATTTTTTTTAAATGCTTTCCTCACCAACTTAAATAAGCATGCCCCATTCAAGAAATTTAGAACCAGGAACAGATATAGCCCTTGGTTCTCTCCAGACCTGACTGCCCTTAACCAACACAAAAACATCCTATGGCGTTCTGCATTAGCATCGAACAACCCCCGTGATATGCAACTTTTCAGGGAAGCTAGAAACCAATATACACAGGCAGTTAGAAAAGCCAAGGTTAGCTTTTTCAAGCAGAAATCTGCTTCCTGCAACACAAACTCAAAAAAGTTCTGGGACACTGTAAAGTCCATGGAGAATAAGAACACCTCTTCCCTGCTGCCCACTGCACTGAGGACAGGAAACACTATCACCACAGATAAATCCACTATAATTGATAATTTCAATAAGCATTTTTCTACGGCTGGCCATGCTTTCCACCTGGCTACCCCTACCCCGGTCAACAGCACTGCACCCCCCACAGCAACTCGACCAAGCCTTCCCCATTTCTCCTTCTCCCAAATCCAGTCAGCTGATGTTCTGAAAGAGCTGCAAAATCTGGACCCCTACAAATCAGCTGGGCTAGACAATCTGGACCCTTTCTTTCTAAAATTATCTGCCAAAATGGTTGCAACCCCTATTACTAGCCTCTCTTTCGTGTCGTCTGAGATTCCCAAAGATTGGATAGCAGCTGCGGTCATCCCCCTCTTCAAAGGGGGGGACACTCTTGACCCAAACTGCTACAGACCTATATCTATCCTACCCTGGCTTTCTAAGGTCTTCGAAAGCCAAGTCAACAAACAGATTACCGACCATTTCGAATCCCACCATACCTTCTCCGCTATGCAATCTGGTTTCAGAGCTGGTCATGGGTGCACCTCAGCCACGCTCAAGGTCCTAAACGTTATCCTAACCGCCATCGATAAGAAACAATACTGTGCAGCCGTATTCATTGACCTGGCCAAGGCTTGCGACTCTGTCAATCAACACATCCTCATCGGCAGACTCGATAGGCTTGGTTTCTCAAATGATTGCCTCGCCTGGTTCACCAACTACTTCTCTGATAGAGTTCAGTGTGTCAAATCAGAGGGCCTGTTGTCCAGACCTCTGGAAGTCTCTATGGGGGTGCCACAGGGTTCAATTCTTGGACCGACTCTCTTCTCTGTATACATCAATGATGTCGCTCTTGCTGCTGGTGAGTCTCTGATCCACCTCTACGCAGACGACACCATTCTGTATACTTCTGGCCCTTATTTGGACACTGTGTTAACAACCCTCCAGACGAGCTTCATTGCCATACAACTCTCCTTCCGTGGCCTCCAATTGCTCTTAAATACAAGTAAAACGAAATGCATGCTTTTCAACCGATCGCTGCCTGCACCTGCCCGCCCGTCCAACATCACTACTCTGGACGGTTCTGACTTAGAATATGTGGACAACTACAAATACCTAGGTGTCTGGTTAGACTGTAAACTCTCCTTCCAGACTTACATCAAACATCTCCAATCCAAAGTTAAATCTAGAATTGGCTTCAACAAAGCATCCTTCACTCATGCTGCCAAACATACCCTTGTAAAACTGACCATCCTATCGATCCTCGACTTCGGCGATGTAATTTACAAAATAGCCTCCAATACCCTACTCAATAAATTGGATGCAGTCTATCACAGTGCCATCCGTTTTGTCACCAAAGCCCCATATACTACCCACCACTGCGACCTGTACGCTCTCGTTGGCTGGCCCTCGCTTCATACTCGTCGCCAAACCCACTGGCTTCAGGTCATCTACAAGACCCTGCTAGGTAAAGTCCCATCTTATCTCAGCTCGCTGGTCACCATAGCAGCACCCACCTGTAGCACGCGCTCCAGCAGGTATATTTCACTGGTCACCCTCAAAGCCAATTCCTCCTTTGGCCGCCTTTCCTTCCAGTTCTCTGCTGCCAATGACTGGAACGAATTGCAAAAATCACTGAAGCTGGAGACTCATATCTCCCTCATTAACTTTAAGCATCAGCTGTCAGAGCAGCTTACAGATCATTGCACCTGTACATAGCCCATCTGAAAATAGCCCATCCAACTACCTCACCCCCATATTGTTTTTGTTTTTTTGCTCCTTTGCACGCCAGTATCTCTACTTGCACATTCATCTTCTGCACATCTATCACTCCAAGGTTTAATTGCTAAATTGTAACTACTTCGCCACTAAGGACTATTTATTGCCTTACCTCCCTAATCTTACGTCATTTGCACATACTGTACATATACTTTTCTATTGTGTTATTGACTGTACGTTTGTTTATTCCATGTGTAACTCTGTGCTGTTGTTTGTGTCACACTGCTTTGCTTTATCTTGGTCATGTCGCAGCTGTAAATGAACTTGTTCTCAACTGGCCTACCTGGTTGAATAAAGGTGAAATAAAAAAATATTTGAAAAAATCAACTACTATCAACTAATTTCTATCAACTACTACCAACTCACTTCTAACAACTACTACCACTCACTTCTATCAACTACTACCAACTCACTTCTATCAACTACTACCAACTCACATCTATCAACTACTACCATCCACTTCTATCAACTACTACCAACTCACCTCTATCAACTACTACCAACTCACTTCTATCAACTCCTACCAACTCACTTCTATGAACAACTACCAACTCACTTATATCAACTACTACCAACTCACTTCTATCAATTTCTACCAACTCACTTCTATCAACTTTTATCAACTACTACAACTCACTTCTATCAACTACTACCAACTCACTTCTATCAACTACTACAACTCACTTCTATCAACTACTACCAACTCACTTCTATCAACTACTTCAACTCACTTCTATCAACTACTACCAACTCACTTCTATCAACTACTACAACTCACTTCTATCAACTACTACCAACTCACTTATATCAACTTCTACAACTCACTTCTATCAACTACTACCAACTCACTTCTATCAACTACTTCAACTCACTTCTATCAACTACTACCAACTCACTTCTATCAACTACTACAACTCACTTCTATCAACTACTACCAACTCACTTATATCAACTACTACAACTCACTTCTATCAACTACTACCAACTCACTTCTATCAACTACTACCAACTCACTTATATCAACTACTACCAACTCACTTCTATCAACTACTACCAACTCACTTCTATCAACTACTACCAACTCACTTCTATCAACTACTACCAACTCACTTCTATCAACTACTACCAACTCACTTCTATCAACTACTACCAACTCACTTCTATCAACTACTACCAACTCACTTCTATCAACTACTACCAACTCACTTCTATCAACTACTACCAACTCACTTCTATCAACTACTACAACTCACTTCTATCAACTACTACCAACCCACTTCTATCAACTACTACCAACTCACTTCTATCAACTACTACAACTCACTTCTATCAACTACTACAACTCACTTCTATCAACTACTACCAACTCACTTCTATCAACTACTACCAACTCACTTCTATCAACTACTACAACTCACTTCTATCAACTACTACCAACTCACTTCTATCAACTACTACCAACTCACTTCTATCAACTACTACCAACTCACTTCTATCAACTACTACAACTCACTTCTATCAACTACTACAACTCACTTCTATCAACTACTACCAACTCACTTATATCAACTACTACAACTCACTTCTATCAACTACTACAACTCACTTCTATCAACTACTACAACTCACTTCTATCAACTACTACCAACTCACTTCTATCAACTACTACAACTCACTTCTATCAACTACTACCAACTCACTTATATCAACTACTACAACTCACTTCTATCAACTACTACCAACTCACTTCTATCAACTACTACAACTCACTTCTATCAACTACTACAACTCACTTCTATCAACTACTACCAACTCACTTCTATCAACTACTACAACTCACTTCTATCAACTACTACAACTCACTTCTATCAACTACTACCAACTCACTTCTATCAACTACTACAACTCACTTCTATCAACTACTACCAACTCACTTCTATCAACTACTACAACTCACTTCTATCAACTACTACCAACTCACTTATATCAACTACTACCAACTCACTTCTATCAACTACTACAACTCACTTCTATCAACTACTACAACTCACTTCTATCAACTACTACCAACTCACTTCTATCAACTACTACAACTCACTTCTATCAACTACTACAACTCACTTCTATCAACTACTACCAACTCACTTCTATCAACTACTACAACTCACTTCTATCAACTACTACCAACTCACTTCTATCAACTACTACAACTCACTTCTATCAACTACTACCAACTCACTTATATCAACTACTACCAACTCACTTATATCAACTACTACAACTCACTTCTATCAACTACTACCAACTCACTTCTATCAACTACTACCAACTCACTTATATCAACTACTACCAACTCACTTATATCAACTACTACAACTCACTTCTATCAACTACTACAACTCACTTCTATCAACTACTACCAACTCACTTCTATCAACTACTACAACTCACTTCTATCAACTACTACCAACTCACTTCTATCAACTACTACCAACTCACTTCTATCAACTACTACCAACTCACTTCTATCAACTACTACAACTCACTTCTATCAACTACTACCAACTCACTTCTATCAACTACTACAACTCACTTCTATCAACTACTACAACTCACTTCTATCAACTACTACAACTCACTTCTATCAACTACTACCAACTCACTTCTATCAACTACTACAACTCACTTCTATCAACTACTACAACTCACTTCTATCAACTACTAACACTCACTTCTATCAACTACTACCAACTCACTTATATCAACTACTACAACTCACTTCTATCAACTACTACCAACTCATTTCTATCAACTACTACAACTCACTTCTATCAACTACTACAACTCACTTCTATCAACTACTACAACTCACTTCTATCAACTACTACCAACTCACTTCTATCAACTACTACAACTCACTTCTATCAACTACTACAACTCACTTCTATCAACTACTACCAACTCACTTCTATCAACTACTACAACTCACTTCTATCAACTACTACCAACTCACTTATATCAACTACTACCAACTCACTTATATCAACTACTACAACTCACTTCTATCAACTACTACCAACTCACTTATATCAACTACTACCAACTCACTTCTATCAACTACTACCAACTCACTTATATCAACTACTACAACTCACTTCTATCAACTACTACAACTCACTTCTATCAACTACTACCAACTCACTTCTATCAACTACTACAACTCACTTATATCAACTACTACAACTCACTTCTATCAACTACTACAACTCACTTCTATCAACTACTACCAACTCACTTATATCAACTACTACCAACTCACTTATATCAACTACTACAACTCACTTCTATCAACTACTACAACTCACTTCTATCAACTACTACAACTCACTTCTATCAACTACTACCAACTCACTTCTATCAACTACTACAACTCACTTCTATCAACTACTACAACTCACTTCTATCAACTACTACCAACTCACTTCTATCAACTACTACCAACTCACTTATATCAACTACTACCAACTCACTTATATCAACTACTACAACTCACTTCTATCAACTACTACCAACTCACTTATATCAACTACTACCAACTCACTTCTATCAACTACTACCAACTCACTTATATCAACTACTACAACTCACTTCTATCAACTACTACAACTCACTTCTATCAACTACTACCAACTCACTTCTATCAACTACTACAACTCACTTATATCAACTACTACAACTCACTTCTATCAACTACTACAACTCACTTCTATCAACTACTACCAACTCACTTATATCAACTACTACCAACTCACTTATATCAACTACTACAACTCACTTCTATCAACTACTACAACTCACTTCTATCAACTACTACCAACTCACTTATATCAACTACTACCAACTCACTTCTATCAACTACTACCAACTCACTTATATCAACTACTACAACTCACTTCTATCAACTACTACAACTCACTTATATCAACTACTACCAACTCACTTCTATCAACTACTACAACTCACTTCTATCAACTACTACCAACTCACTTCTATCAACTACTACCAACTCACTTATATCAACTACTACAACTCACTTCTATCAACTACTACAACTCACTTCTATCAACTACTACAACTCACTTCTATCAACTACTACCAACTCACTTATATCAACTACTACCAACTCACTTCTATCAACTACTACCAACTCACTTATATCAACTACTACAACTCACTTCTATCAACTACTACAACTCACTTCTATCAACTACTACCAACTCACTTCTATCAACTACTACAACTCACTTATATCAACTACTACAACTCACTTCTATCAACTACTACAACTCACTTCTATCAACTACTACCAACTCACTTCTATCAACTACTACAACTCACTTCTATCAACTACTACCAACTCACTTCTATCAACTACTACCAACTCACTTCTATCAACTACTACCAACTCACTTCTATCAACTACTACAACTCACTTCTATCAACTACTACAACTCACTTCTATCAACTACTACCAACTCACTTCTATCAACTACTACCAACTCACTTCTATCAACTACTACAACTCACTTCTATCAACTACTACCAACTCACTTCTATCAACTACTACCAACTCACTTCTATCAACTACTACCAACTCACTTCTATCAACTACTACAACTCACTTCTATCAACTACTACAACTCACTTCTATCAACTACTACAACTCACTTCTATCAACTACTACCAACTCACTTATATCAACTACTACAACTCACTTCTATCAACTACTACAACTCACTTCTATCAACTACTACAACTCACTTCTATCAACTACTACCAACTCACTTCTATCAACTACTACAACTCACTTCTATCAACTACTACAACTCACTTCTATCAACTACTACCAACTCACTTCTATCAACTACTACAACTCACTTCTATCAACTACTACCAACTCTCTTATATCAACTACTACCAACTCACTTATATCAACTACTACAACTCACTTCTATCAACTACTACAACTCACTTCTATCAACTACTACCAACTCACTTATATCAACTACTACCAACTCACTTCTATCAACTACTACCAACTCACTTATATCAACTACTACAACTCACTTCTATCAACTACTACAACTCACTTCTATCAACTACTACCAACTCACTTCTATCAACTACTACAACTCACTTATATCAACTACTACAACTCACTTCTATCAACTACTACAACTCACTTCTATCAACTACTACCAACTCACTTATATCAACTACTACCAACTCACTTATATCAACTACTACAACTCACTTCTATCAACTACTACAACTCACTTCTATCAACTACTACCAACTCACTTCTATCAACTACTACAACTCACTTCTATCAACTACTACCAACTCACTTCTATCAACTACTACCAACTCACTTCTATCAACTACTACCAACTCACTTCTATCAACTACTACAACTCACTTCTATCAACTACTACCAACTCACTTCTATCAACTACTACAACTCACTTCTATCAACTACTACAACTCACTTCTATCAACTACTACAACTCACTTCTATCAACTACTACCAACTCACTTCTATCAACTACTACAACTCACTTCTATCAACTACTACAACTCACTTCTATCAACTACTAACACTCACTTCTATCAACTACTACCAACTCACTTATATCAACTACTACAACTCACTTCTATCAACTACTACCAACTCATTTCTATCAACTACTACAACTCACTTCTATCAACTACTACAACTCACTTCTATCAACTACTACAACTCACTTCTATCAACTACTACCAACTCACTTCTATCAACTACTACAACTCACTTCTATCAACTACTACAACTCACTTCTATCAACTACTACCAACTCACTTCTATCAACTACTACAACTCACTTCTATCAACTACTACCAACTCACTTATATCAACTACTACCAACTCACTTATATCAACTACTACAACTCACTTCTATCAACTACTACCAACTCACTTATATCAACTACTACCAACTCACTTCTATCAACTACTACCAACTCACTTATATCAACTACTACAACTCACTTCTATCAACTACTACAACTCACTTCTATCAACTACTACCAACTCACTTCTATCAACTACTACAACTCACTTATATCAACTACTACAACTCACTTCTATCAACTACTACAACTCACTTCTATCAACTACTACCAACTCACTTATATCAACTACTACCAACTCACT